>NW_004444086.1:3048740-3112977 GCF_000243295.1 Trichechus manatus latirostris
TTCTGAAATGGTGTATCTTTGGCTATGTGTATTTTCACCAAAAAAAAAGGTTGAGAAGTTAGAGGGTTGACATGTTGTGGGGTTGTTAACCAGTGTCATAAAACAATATGTGTACTACTGTTTCATGAGAAACTATTTGTTTTGTAAGCCTTCACCTGAAGTACAATAAAAAAAAAAAAGAATATAAACTCCTAAAGGTGAGGATATTTGGATGTTTTGTTCACCGATCTCTCTTCAGCACCTAAGATAGTGCCTGAGTAGAATACAATAAATATTTGTTGAATAGAAGAATCTGACTTTGAGAAGCCCAATTTAGAACTAGACATATAGATCAGTGTTAACTCATAATACAGTGTCTTGGGAGCTTAAAGGCTATTGCAATTGATTCAGTACTATGGAATTTTAGATTGAACTAAAACAGTGTTTTTCAAACTGTGCAAAGACAAACACACAAGGAAAGAGCAGCTGGTTCGATGGGAGTCAAGGACCAGTTACTCCATTCATACCTGTTGAGCTTTTCTGTTTAAGGTATTTTTTGCTTGTTTTCTGTATTTGTTTAATAATATTGTGCATACACTGGGCGGGCATTTACCCTTACAGTTTCTCATTTTAATTCCAAGTATACATTACCAATATTTTCTAAAGCAAAAGCTAATTATTATTGTAATTCCTCATTGTAAACGTCAAGCATCTAATTATGCTGACCAACCACATAATTTAGTATGTTGTGCTATTTAATTTTAAACCTAATGCAGTTATTTTTCCTCCCCACATTTGTAACACAATTTACAAATCAACTTTGTTGGTTGTTTTTCCTGTTGGTCCTTTGACTCATCCATTCCCATTTCTTACTCATACTTAATGAGAGCAAGCAGGAGAAGGTTATTCACACAACCACACCTCAGTCTAAACACATCTGATGTTTTATGTGAAAATGTGAATAGAAAGACTAAAGACAAATTTAGTAAAATTACTAGCTTTATGTGAGTATCCACAACAGAATTTCTCTAAATACAAAGGCTTTCTTGCAATTTAAAGCAATTTGATTTTTATAGATATTATGAAGTTCTGCTCTTCATTCCCTGATTCCCAAAAATGAACATTTTTCCTTTAGAATCAGAGAAAGGCAATAAATGCTATTTCTAAAAGGAAAGAAAAATTAGGATGTTGCTGTGAAAATTAGTGGAGGCTAACTCTCTGGGTTTAAATGAAAAAAATACACTGTGAAAGAAAGAACTTTAAATAACACTACTTGGCATCTACCGATGCTGTTAACTGTCAAATGCATTACCATAGTGATATTAACGAACATTTGAAAGGATAATACCATTTTTAGTGCCTAAACATTTTTGCTGGTCAAAAATCTCAAATTTGTTTGTAAGAATAATGTTATTCTCTTTAGTAGATAACTAAAGGAAGTAAGGTTCAGATTCTTCCTCCATGAACTACTGAATGTACCTGAAATTAGAATTAGCCACCTCAGTATTTTTTTCATCTTTTAAACTAAAAAATGGTTTACAGTTATATGTAGAAATTTAGGAAATACAAAAAAAACTAATTTTTTTAAAAACTTATTATTCTACTCTTCAGAGATAAACCAAAACCTGCTGACATCAAGTTGATTCTGACTCATAGCAACCCTATAGGACAGAGTAGAACTGCTCCATAGGGTTTCCAAAGCTGTAACCTTTACTGAAGCAGACATCTTTCTGCCGTCGAGCAGCTGGTGGGTTCAAAGCACTGACCTTTTGGTTAGCAGCCTAGCGCTTAACCACTGCACAACCAGGGTTCTTTATTCCATGATAACTTCTGCTAATTTTTACAAATTTATTTTCATTTTTTTTTGTACTCATTTATTTTAAACAAAATTGGGATCATAGTGTATATGTTGTCTTTGTTATTGTTAGATGTTGTTGAGTCGATTTTGACTCATACTGACCCTACGTGACAGAGTAGAACTGCCCCATAGGATTTTCTAGGCTGTAATCATTACAGGAGCAGATTGCCAGGTCTTTCTCCCAGGGAGCCTCTGGTAGGTTCGAATTGCCAATCTCTCAGTTAGCAACTGAGTGCTTAACCACTGCACCACCAGGGAACCTGATAGTGTACATATTGTTTATAAAATGCATTTTCCATTTTATATAATAAACATTTCCTTATGTCATTAAATACTCTTCGAAAACATTTTTTTGGCTATATACTATTCCGTTGAATGGATATACTCTATTGTAAGACATCTTGATTGTTTTCAAATTTTGCTAATATAAATAATTGTTTGGGAGTCCCCAAGACAACTCAGCCATTAGATGTTTTGCTAGAAGGACTAGTTGGATTCAGCATAAGTTATACTCATGGTTAAGATGTATTACAGTGACACAGCAAGGATACACAACCAGAATAGTAAGGGAAAAAGACAGATGGAGTCTAGAGAAATCCATGCACAGGCTTCATATGCTCTTTGCCTCCCGAGAGAGTGCTTCTTTCTCAAGCAGTGGAAAATGCAGTAATCTATGTGCAAGGTTTCTGTCCTGGGAAGCCCATTAGAAACTCAACACCTAAGGTTTTTATTGCGCCTGGAATATAGGCACTCTCCACCTAGCATCTACCAAAATTCCAGAGTCCCAGAAGGAAGGCATGTATTTAGCATATACTGCATTGTTTGTACAGTCTAGGCACAATGAACCACACTTATCAGTTAGGCAATGGAGGAAACACTCCAAAAACCAAGTTCCCAGATGACAGCCAAGGTCTTCTAAATACAATAGCCTCAGGCCTGTTACGCTGACTCTTTTCTGCACAATAACATTGTGCTATGCAACTTCCTAATATATAGTAAGTGCTCAATAAATATGTGTTAAGTAAATCTTCAAATTATTTCCTTAGGGTGAAATTACAGGCTTTTGTGCACAAATATTTTAGGGCTCTTAATATTTATTGCAAGGAGCTCTGGTGGGGTGCAATGGTTAAGAGCTCAGCTCCCAATCAAAAGTTGGCAGTTCAAACCCACCCAGCAACTCTGCAGGAGAAATACATGGCGATCTACTCCCATAAAGATTATAGCCTAGAAAGTCCTATAGGGCAGTTCTACTCTGTCACATGGGGTTCCTATGAGTCAAAATTGACTCAGCGGCACCTAACAACAACAACTATATTTAGCGTAGGTTGTAACATTATAGAGCCCTGGTAGCACAGTGTTTAAAGCTCGGCTGTTAACCAAAAAGTCAGCTTTTCAAATCCACCAGCTGATCCTTGGAAATCCTATGGGGCAGATCTACTCTGTCATACAGGGTCACTACAAGTCAGAATCCACTCGACGGCAATGGGTTTGGTTTGGTAACATTATATGACAGTGCCTTTGACAGAGTATCTTTCCTAATATAAAAGAGACAAGTTTATCCATTTCTCATCTATTTCCCCCTATAAATTTAAGAATAGGGTTATCACAAAGCATACATTTTATAAGTTTTGCCTCTTCAAAATTCTTCTTAAAGCAGTCCTTGAATTATATCTGGACAGTCTGTGTCAGGGTCTCTCATGAAGTTGCAGTCAAGACGTAGACCAGGATTACAGATACCGAAGGCTTGTCTGAGGTGGAAGATCTGTTTCCAAGTTGGTGCCCTCACATGGCTGTTGTCTGGAGGCCTCAATTCCTAAACTTGGGCTTCTCCATAGGGCTGTTTGAGTGTCCTCACAACATGGCAGCTGCCTCCTCCAGAGCTAGTGATCCAAGACAGCAAGATGGAAGCCACCAAATCTCTTATGACCTAGCCTCAGAAGTCATACTTCATTATTTCAGCAACACGCTATTGGTTACACAAGTCATCTATATTCAGTGTAAGAGGGAACTACATAAAGGCATGAATACCAGGAAGTGGGGATCAATGGAAACCATTGTAGAAGTTGGCTACCACATCCCCATCCATCTTTTTTTTCTTAAAAAAAAAGATATTAACATTTCTTTTTTTATATAACTTCCATCTCTCTTTTTTTTTTTTGTTTCCAAATTTACTCATCTTTCAACTCCTATTTCAGACTCAGTATCTTTCCTGAGGTCTTTATGTTGTTGCTACTGTTGGTTGCCATTGAGTTGGCTCTGACGTGTGACAACCTGATGTGTAACAGAATGAAACATTGCCCAGTTCTGCACCATTATTGAGCTCCTTATATTGTTTAGAAAGTATAATTTCCCCTGAATGATTCTTCCTTAGGATTTTGTGCCTAAAAGTGCCATTGAAGAATAAGAAGTACAGGAGAAAGAGAAAACAGTTTTAGGTAAAAGATGGTATTGAGTTTGGTTTTGCACATGTTAGGTATGAGGTGTCAATTGGTCAGCTAGATGAAGATATCTTAGAGGTTAGACATACAGATTTTTAAATGGTCAGATTACATATAAGTTTTGAAAGCACAAATTAACATGTAAACCTAAGAGGACTAACTCCAGGTGAAATGGAGTGAGATGAGAAGACAACCAGAATCCTGAGAACCTAATGAGCAGATGTCCAAAAGTGGTCATTCATTTATTCAACAAATAATCTACATGCATGGACGGTAGCAGCAAAACCAGGCAAATCTGATATTACTAAAGCAAAGGGAGATGGGAATATATAGGAAGATTAGATTAATGCAGAAAGGTCAAAAGTAAGAACGGAAAAACATTTTAGGTAGGTGGAGAATCTTTGTGGTATTGAAAAGGGGGTAAAAAGTAGATTGTAGTAAAGTTGAATGATGAATGAGAGGTGATGAAGCAGAAACAGAGAGAGTAGACCCAGAGTCAGTTTCACAGACACATGAAGGCATACAAGGACCTCATCTTCACATTTGGCTTAATACTCTGCTGTTGTTGTCTTGAATTTCTTAACTTTTTTAGCAAGCGGTCTTGCATTTTCATCTTGTACTGTAAAAGCCAGTCCTGTGTAGACCACATTTTAAATAAGTTTCACCAAGGGAGGAAAGAGAGATAATGCAGTAGGTAACATTTTCATGACCAGTGGGATATACGGTTGCCCACCAATATTTTCTGCCTCTCAGGTTCATTGGGAAGCTGCTTTCCCACTGACAGTGCATGCTGCCACAAGGCAGGGGTCTTTATAACTGTTCAAAACTGAAAAAACAGGTATGTGCCACAAAGTACTGTTTCTACAGGGTATTGTATGAGGTATACGTATTTTTGGTAGGGAAAATAGAAACTTTGAAAATTTTAGGGGGGACACATATGTCCAGTGGACTTGGGGGTGGGAGGTGATGTCTGGGATTAGAATTAATGGGACAAGGTATATCCCTCTGGACTCTAAGGGTAAGCTTGTGGGAGGGGGCAAGAAAAAAAATCCACACTACCTACCAAAGATTCAGCAACACTCAATGATTCAGCATGCTTCCATTAATGAAAACACACGGTAGCAACAAAAAATTCAAAGCAGAAAATAATTGGGTCTTGAAAGAAGTAATAGAAGTGATATGCAGATAGCAGTAGGTTCTTCTATTTAATTATTTTGGTAGTTGCTTTGTGTGATAGTTAAGGTCGTGTGTCGACTTGGCTGGGCCATAATTCTCAGTGGTTTGGCAGTTATGATGTAGTTTGGCAGTTATGTAATGATGTAATTTGGGAGTTATGTAATAATGTAAGCAACTCCATGATGAGATGTGCTATAAGCAGCCAATCTGTTGAAAGGGAGTTTCCTTGAGGAGGTGGCCTGCCTCCAGAATACAAATGGATGTTCCAGCAAGGCTCTCACTCTGGATCCTGCATCTGGCTTGTCATCATCTGACCTCCGGTTCTTGGAACTTGAGCTAGCAGCTTACCTGCTGATCTTGGGATTCATCAGCCTCCACAGTGTGTGAGCCAGCAGCCTGCTGTCTGATCTGCTGATCTCGGTTCTTCAGCTCCTGCAGCTACATGAGTCAGGAGAAGCCTCCAGCCTGACGCCTGACCCATGGACTTGGGACTTGCCAGCCTCTACCACCACATAAGCCATTTCCTTGAGACAAATCTCTCTCTCTCTCTCTTTCTGTCTCTCTCTCTATATATAACACTGGTTTTGCTTCTCTAGAGAACCCAGCCTAAGACACTTTGGTTGTTGTTCATATTTGCATTTTAGGATGAGAAAAACTTATAGGCTTAGAAAAGAAGACAATGGTGGAAAAGAGGTTACAGTTTCAGAAGAAAGAGGAGATGGATGACAGAGTAAAGTAGCAAGGAGAGAAAGGGGAATGAGAACAACAAAAACCAGGTGGACGCTTCATCCCTGAGACAAAAGGGGAAAAGGTAAAGAGAGAGAGAAAGGAATAGAGTTTTTTCCTGCTGGCCTTGTTTATCTCAAATTGAGGGGAAAAAAAAGTAATCTGTTCAACAAGGAGGGAGAGGCTGTTGTTGGGTCAAGCACTTGATAAGAAAAAGAGTGCTTAATACTAGAAGAAAATGGGAGAGAATGTTTATCAAAAGCAGGTAAAAGCATTAATATGTTAAACCAAGAAGCCCGCTAATATCTATCTGCATCAATAATAATGCATCTCAAACCAATTATGTAGAGTGAAAGACGTCAGACTAAAAAAAAAAAAAAAAAGAGTAGCTAGTGTATATCTCCATTTATATAAAATTCTAAACACAAATTGATCTATAGTGATAAAAAGCAGATTAGTGGTTGCCTGGGAATGGAAGAAGGGTATAATGGAATAAAAAGTATAACAAAGGGGCACAAGGAAACTTTTCAGGACAATGGATACATTCATTTGATTATAGTGATAGTTTCAAAGTTGTACACTTATGTCAAAACTTATCAAACTGTACCATTTAAATATGTGCAGTTTACTATCTGTCTATTGTAATTCAATAAACCTATTTAAAATTTATGGGTTGAATAAATTATTCTGTATCATTTTCAGTCAACTTCAGTTTACTTCTTATATATTCTGTGCAACAAATTGTCTCTACTAACAGGAACAGGGATACATCAGTGATCCTGGACACTGCAATGTCTAGCATCTGATGCCTGGATGCACTGGAAAGTGAACATTAAGCCTATGTAGATTTGGCATTGCACTTAGATGTAATATTTCTCTGCAATGAGAAAATTACTCTCTCATTGGCTAGAGGGATGAGGATACTTTCTCCCTAATTCCAACCAACAAGTCTTGTGCAATTAGCGAGAATCTAGCCTAGTCCCAGATACAACCGGCGTTTCCCCATCCACATTTTGGTTCCAGTATATCCATACCTACATCTGTTATTAAATTCTTTTCTGCAAGTTTGTAGGAAGTGGTGTGTCTCATTTCAAAGTTAAATCCTACACCTGTGCCCTCTGACCAACACGTACACTTCTTTCTTGCTTTTTCAATATCTTCTGTTCCCCTAGTTTCTTCCCCTCCTTATTCGTCCCTGTATACAGTTTCTACATAAATTTTAAAATCTCCCTGTATTATCCTATTTTGTGTGTGCCAGCAGCTTTCTGTAGGAATTCTGACTGTTACATTATCTAATCTCAAAATACCCCCACAATATATGCAAAATTACACTGATTTAAATTTACATGGTTCAAAGCACATAGAAATTCCAAGCAGAATTCTCTATTTCAAAGAAGAGATACTGTGATTATCACCATCGTGAATTTCTTTAAGCTGCTTTGTACTGGGTTTATAGACTGGCTATTTATTCAAACTACAATCTTATCTGAAAAATACCTTTGGCAAAGGATTGATTGTGCTCATTCAATAAACCACTTTAAAGTGTTGGAAAGACATTAAATGTTCTACAGAAAAAAATAATCCCAAATATCTCGGGAATATTTTACATTTGCTTTAATAGTAAAAACAGAATTTAAAAGCAATTAGGTAGGTAAAACATAATTTCTCAGAATGGCCTTCATTCATTTAAGCACCATTTGCCTAAAATTCAAAAACAAACATGTTTTCTTGTCTCTTGATTTTTTAATCCATTCTTCACACGATCATCTAACAAATATTTGTTTGGCTACTAAGTGCAAGGTATTGTCCTATCCCCTGTGGATATGGCAGATAATGTAATTACTCATTCCTATTAAAAACTTCTACTGGCTTCCCACTGATTACAGAGCACAGTCCACCCATACTCATTGGCAAGGCAACAATAATCTTTCATAACTAGGTCCAATCTAGAGTCATTTCCCATCAATCCTTTAGAATGGAAGCTATCGAACATTTTGGTCTTAACTACTCTACACTCTTAGGAGTTATTGATTTAAAAAAAAAAGTTATTGATAGTTATGATACCAACAACACAAGCATCAAAGAAAACCTAGATACACTGGAACTCATCAGTATTAAAATCTTCCATGTGTCAAAAGATAGTATCAAGAAAATGAAAAGTTTGAAGAACTAGATGATCCCTGGCTACCACCAATGACCGCCCTGACAGGGAACACAATAGAGAGTCCCTGACAGAGCAGGAGAAAAGTAGGGTGCAGAACTCAAATTCTAGTAAAAAGACCAGACTTAATGGTTTGATTGAGACTGCAGGGACCCCAGAAGATATGGCCCCTGGACTCTCTGTTAGCACAAAACTAAAACCATTCCCGAGGCCAACTCTTCAGACAAAGGTTAGATTGGACTATGGGACATAAAATGATACTTGTGAAGAGTGTGCTTCTTAGCTCAAGTAGATACATGAGACTAAATGGGCAGCTCCTGTCCAGAGGCGAGATGAGAAGGTAGAGAGCATCAGGAGCTGTTTGAATGGACACAGGAAATCGGGGTGGAAAGGAGGAGTGTGCTGTCACAGTATAGGGAGAGCAACTAGGGTCACATAACAAAGTATGTATAAATTTATGTATGAGGGACTAACTTGAATTGTAAACTTTCACTTAAAGCACAACAATAAAAAAAAAGAAAGAAAATGAAAAGGTAATCCACAGAATGGTAGATAATATTTATAAATCCAGTATCAAATAAAGTTTAATATCCGAATATATAAGGGACACTTACAACTCAATAATAAAAACACAAATAACCCAGTTAAAAAATGGGCAAAGCATTTGAATAGACATTTCTCCAAAGAAGACATATAAATGACCAATTAACACATGAAAAACTCTCAACATAGTCATGAGGAAATGCAAAACAAAACCACGATGAAATACTGTTTCACACCCACTTAAAGGGCTATTTTTTTTTTTAAGGAAAATAACAAGTGCTGCCGAGAATGTGGAGAAATTGAAACCTTCTTGTTACTCTGGTGGGAATGTAAAATGGTGCAGCTGCTATAAAGTTCGGTAGTTACCAAAAATTTCAATATAGAGTTACCTTATGACCCAACAATTCCACTCCTAGATATATACCCCATAGGACTGAAAAGAAAGTTCACACAAAAACTTGTACATGAACATTCATAGTAGCATAGCAGCATTATTCATAATAGCCAGAAGGTGGAAACAAATATTCACCACCTGAATAGATAAACAAATTGTCATGTATACTTACAGTGGAATATTATTCAGCCATAAAAAGGAGAAAACTGCTGATAATATATGTTACAATATAGATGAAACTTGAAAGCATTTATGCTAAGTGAAAGAAAACAGACACAAAAGGCCACATACTGAATGATTTCATGTATATGTAATGTCCAGAACAAGCAAATCCACAGAGACAGGAAATACATTGTGGTTGCTAGGGAAAGGAAAGACTACAACAGATATAGAGTTTCTTCTGGGGATGATAAAAATTTTCTGGAATTAGATAGTGGTGATGGTTGTACAACTCTATGAATATGCTAAAAACCACTGAACTGTATAGTTTTAAATGGGGAATTTTATGGTATATAAATTATAAATCAATTTTGTTAAATGTATGCCAAAACAATGTTACAAGAAAAGAAGGAAAAATAATTGATAAATGAAGAATATTCACCATAAAAATGCTACCAAAGAACAGACAAAAATTGTGACCAAACATATCAACATAATTAATAAAAATAACTTTAAGAAGCAATCGTCTTTATAAATGTTGTGTTATATATATCTTGCAATTAAAAAGAGCAATCACCTTTACAAAACAAGAGTGCAAAGAAGAAATATATGTGGTTAGGGAAGCTAAGGAAATACATCAAAAGGAGATAAAACATGAGCTGACAAAGTTCAAGAAAACAAAATAAAAGAAAAAAATTAAAAGACCTTCAAAACAGAAATAATTATGAAAGTAGAAAGAAGCGCCATACAGATGAAACATAAGGTCTTTTAGAGTATATTAAAGGAAAATTTATAAACCCAGCATTACATGGATCTAGGAAATATATGCTGTTACACAAACAAACAAACAGAAAAACCATTGCAGTAGAGTTGATTCTAACTCATGGCAACCCCATGTGTTACAGAGTAGAATTGCTGCATAGGGTTTTCTTGGCTGTGATCTTTATAGGAGATTGCCAGGCCTTTCTTCTGTGATGTTGCTAGATGGCACCCTAACCTCTTTAGTAGGCAAGTGCAAACCATTTGTGCCACCCAAGGAGCTTTTTGTTACCTAGATCTATAGAAATACAATCAATTGTTTTAATTGTATGAAAAGTGAATTTGAAGTAATTGCAGAAATGTACATTTATCTATTGATATTAAAACTTTTTAAAATAATATTTTATTGTATTTTGGTGAAGGTTTATACAGCAAATTAGGTTCCCATTTAATAATTTCTGTTGTTCAGAGATATTGGTTACATTTTTTACAATGTGTCAACATTTTCATTATTTCCATTCTGGTTGTTCCATTTCCATAAATCTAGCTTCCCTGCCTGCCCCCCGCCCCATACCTTTTCATCTTTCCTTTAGGGAGAATGTTGACTGCTTGATCTCATATAGATGATTTTTTAAAGGAGCACAGTACTCACAGGTGATATGTTTATATTATGAACCAATCTGTTATTTAGCTGAAAGGTGACCTCTGGGTGTGGTTTCAGTACAAAATTTAAACGGTAACTCAGAGCAATAGTCTCAGGGCTTCCTCTAGTCTCTACTAGTCCAGTAAGTCTGAACTTTTTTAAGAATTTGAGTTTTGTTCTACATTTTTCTCTCATTCTCTCTAGGCCCATCTATTGCATCCCTTGTCAGAACAGTTGGTAGTGGTAGCCAGGCACCATCTAGTTGTTCTGGTCTCAGGATCGAAGAGGTCATGCTTCACGAAGGCTATTAGTCTTGTAGACTAGTTTCTTCTTTGAGTCTTTGGTTTCCTTCTTTCTCTTTTGCTCCAGATAAGTAATAGTTGTATACTTACATGGCCACTCGCAAGCTTTTAAGACCCCAGATGCTATTCACCAAATTAGGATGTAGAACATAAAGGAACTGTGTTATACCAATTGACCGAGTTGCCCCACAAGACTATGGTCTCGAGCCTTCAAGTCCAGTAAACTAAGCAAACACGAGGTGTTTAATTATGTCTAGGAAGAAAATCTATAACTGACCCTTATGTGCTTTATTATATACATGAATATACATGCAGCACACACATCCATGTATATACATATGCCTACAGATACACCTATCCAAGGACCTGTATATATACACATATACTTTCCTATACACATATATGCATACATATCTATTGGTGTAATCACACCCATATTTTTCAGTTGTTATTGCAAAATTGTGTATGTTATAGCATTTACCAAAAATGTCCCTTATTCTTGTGTACTTAGTGTCATCATTTACCTTGATCAAGTTGTGCTCCCTTCATCTACATTCAATATTGCCTTTTCTACCACCAAAAATAACAAGTGTCTACTATCAAGAGTCCTGAGGGTGCAGTGGTTAAAACACTTGGCTGCTAACCAAAAGGTCAGTGGTTCAAACCCATCAGCTACTTTGTGGGAGAAAGATGTGGCAGTCTGTATCCGTAAAGATTTACAGCCTTGGAAAGACCACACGAGACTAAGGCCCCCTGACACTCTGCTAACTCAGAACTGAAACCACTACCAATGCCCACTTTTCAGACAAAGACTGATTAGACAGGCCTATAAAACAAACAATAACACACATGAAGAATGGGCTTCTTAGTTCAATCAAATATAAGAGACCGAATGGGCAACTCCTGCCCAAAAGCAAGACAAGAAGGCAGGAAGGAGCAGGAAATGGACAAATGGACACAGGGAACCTGGGGTGGAAAGGGTGAGAGTGCTGTCACATTGTGAGGATTGCAACCAACGTCACAAAACAAGACGTGTATAAATTTTTGAATGAGAAAGTAACCTGAGCTATAAACTTTCTCCTAAAGCACAATAAAATTATAAAAAAAAAAAAAAAGAAACTGTCACTGATTGGAAGAGATTATGGAGACATTAACAATGAAATATGATGTGTTATCCTGGATTTGATCCTGGAACAGAAAAACTAGAGAAATCCAAACAAAGTCTGTAGTTTAGCTAAAAAAAAATTATGAAATCATATTTAAGGAAATGATAATAAAGCAAAACTTATACCGATGTAAAGCAAATGTCCCATAACAGGTAAGGGAATTTAATCTGTTATTATGAAACAAGAAGAAGGAAAAGGAAGAAGATATGGGGATATGGGGAGTCAGTAGGGGGCAGAGGTCTTGAGAATGTTATTAAAATATTATTTTCTTTTTGTAATCACTGCTTTTCCATCCAGCACAAAGAAGCACACTGTGTTTATTGCCTCTGGTCACACTCCCTCTGGAGGCGAGGTACTAATGAGGAGGGAAGGCCCAGGTAGAGAGTGACAGGACTACACATCCAACTGGAGGAGGGGAGGAGGCTGCTCCAGAAGTGAGAGGGCAAATAGCAGGTTTCTGCAAAACCCCTAGAAATCATCTCAGTAGTGAATATTATAGTGGCTAAAAAGCATGGAGGCACTTGATCAAGGTAAAGTCAAAGACGCTTCCTGGACACATTCAAACACCTTGAGGGACTGAGTTACTGGGGCTGAGGTCTGGGGATCATGGTCTTGGGGAACATTTAGGTCAATTGGCACAACAGAAAGAAGATGTCTACATCCTACTTTGGTGAGCAGCATCTAGGGTCTTAAAAGCTTGCAAGCGGTAATCTAAGATATGTCTATTGGTCCAATCCCATCCAAAGCAAAAAGAATGAAGAAAACCAAAGACACAAGGAAAATATTAGTCCAAAGGTCTAACGGACTACATGAACCACAGCCTCCACCAGCCTGAGCCAAGAATAACTAGATAATGCCTGGCTACCACCACTGGCAACTTTGACAAGGATCACAATAGAGAGTCCCAGACAGAGCAGGAGAAAAATGTAGAACAAAATTCAAATTCACAAAAGAAAAGACCAGACTTACTGGTCTGACAGAGGCTAGAGGAACTCCGAGACTATAGCCATGAGACATCTTGCTACGTCAGAACTGGAGCCACTCCCAAAGTCCACCTTTCAGCTAAAGATTTGACAGGCCTAATAAACAATAACACATGTGAGGAACATGCTTCTTAGACCACTCAAATATACAAGACAAATGGGCAACATCTGCCCAAAAGCAAAGAAGAGAAGGCAGGAAGGGACAGGAAAACTGGACGAATGGACACGGAGAACCCAGGGTAGAAAAGGAGAGAGTGCTGACACATTGCAGGAATTGCAACCAACATCACAAAACAATTTATCTATAAATCTGTGAATGAGAAATGAATTTGCACTGTAAACTTTCACCTAAGGCACAATAACATTTAAAAAAAATTTTTTTTTAAGAAGATTTACAGCCTTGGAAACCCTATGGGGCAGTTCTACTCTGTCCTGTAGGGTTGCTATGAGTCAAAATCGACTCGACAGCAATGGTTTTGTTTTGTTTTTTTTAACCATCTAGATATTGATTCCTCCCTTCCCCCTCTCATCCCTGGTAACCACCAATGAACATTGTTTTCTGAATGTATACCTATTCTTGTCTTCTTATAAAAGTACAATCATACAATATTTGTCCTTTTGTAAATGACTTTTTTGACTCAGCAGAATGTACTCCAGAATCATCCAGTTATATTTTGAGAACTCATCATTATTCTTTATAGCTACATAGTATTCCATTGTATGTATGTACCACATTATGTTTATCCATTCACGTGTTCATGGGCATTTAGGTTGTTTCCATCTTTTTGCTATTGTGAATCATGCTACAATGAATATAGGTGTGCAATATATCTACTCATGTCACTGCTCTTAGATCTCTAGGGTATCTACTTAGTAGTGTGATTGCTGAATCATAAGGTATTTCTATTTTGAGCTTTTTGACAAAGGGCCATACCATTTTCCACAGTGGTTGTACCATTTACAAT
This sequence comes from Trichechus manatus latirostris, assembly GCF_000243295.1. Lineage (NCBI taxonomy): Eukaryota > Metazoa > Chordata > Mammalia > Sirenia > Trichechidae > Trichechus > Trichechus manatus. Next base: position 3,062,993 of record NW_004444086.1, read on the forward strand.
CCTACCAGAAGTGGATAAGGGTTCTAATCTCCCCACAACCTCACTGGCATTTGTTGTTTTTTATTTTTTTGATGAGTGCCATTTTTGGAGGGGTGAGATGGTCTCTCATGGAAGTTTTAATTTACATCTTTCTGATGGCTAATGATTGAGAGCATCCGTTCATGTGTTTGTTGGCCGCTTGAATGTTCTCTTTGGTGAACTGTCTGTTCATGTCCTTTGCCCATTTTTTAATTGGATTTTTTGTCTTTTTGTTGTTGAGTTGTTGAAGTTTTCTATATATTTTAGAGATTAGACCCTTATCAGATATGTTGTTCTCAAATATTTTCCCCAATCTGTATGTTTTCTTTTTATTCTTTTGATAAAAGTCTTCTGATGAGTGTAAGTATTTAATTTTTAGCAGGGCTAAGTTACCTAATTTATCTTCTGTTGTGTGTACATTTGTAGTAGTGTTTGATAATCTATCTCTGAAAAAAATTAGGTCCCATAGTTTTGACCCTGTGTTATCTTCCAGGAACTTTATAGTTTTAGCTTTAACATTTAGGTCTTTGATCCATTTTGAGTTAGTTTTTGTGTATGGTGTGAGGTATGGACCCTGTTTCATTTTTCTGCAAATGGATATCCAGTTTTACCAGCACCATTTGTTAAAGAGATTGTTTCTTCCCCCATTGAATGGACTTTGACCCCCTGTCAAAAATCAGCTGCCTGTAGATAGATGGATTTACTTCTGGGTTCTCACTCCTATTCCACCAGTCTATGTATCTGTCATTGAATCAATACCAGGCTATTTTGATTACTATGTTTTGAAATATAAAAATTTTGATACAAGGAAGGAGCTAATAATTAACATTAATAATTTCTGGTTGGTTGGATGATGAGTGAACTTTATTATCTTCATTTTGCATATTCATATTTTGTTAATCTATTATATCATTTTTCTGCAATGACCATGTGTCATAATAAAAGAATAAATAAGAACAATGCTATGTATTAATCTTATTTTCCTATGTATATATAACTATGTTTAAGGTACCTGAAGAGTACTCAACTTTATGTGATTCTCATTCCATAGTTTGGGTTTAGTCACTCAATCTTTTTATTGTCATTATATAGTCTCACACAAAGCGTTCCTTCAGGTATATCGACTAAGATCTTAATGGGGCACCTAATGCAATCAGATTCTGATGATCCCACATAGCAGCATACACCCATTGTGCATGCTAGCCTCTGGGTGGTACAACTGGTTTGTGCTCAACTACTAACCTAAAGGTTGGTGGCTTGAACCCAACTAGCGATACCACAGAAGACAGGCCTGGCAATCTGCTTCTGTAAAGATTACAGTCAAGAAAACTCTATGGAGCAGTTCTACTCTGTAACACATGGGGTAGCCATGAGTGGGACCATGAGTTTTTGGTTTGATGTTTTGTGTATGCTGGCTTAAGAGTTTTTCCTCTTTAGGGTTTGCAGGAGGTGGGGGAATATAAATTATAGCCACAGGGTGGCCATTTACTGAATGCACAGCTGCATGATAGAGTATTTAATCATCCAAAAAGATATTTTCCCTCGCTGCATTATATACTACAACTGAAGTAAAAAAATAGTTTAGGAAAAAAACAGTTGTTTTCTTTAAGAAAAACTGCAGTGCTGATCCTTGTTAAAATAGAATATTTCCTAAATGTAGCAAGGTGATCGACTAAACAACTGAAGGTCAAATGTGTGTGTGTGTGTGTGTGTGTGTGTGTGTGTATGTAATCCATCTTAATTTGCAGAAAACATTATTAAACAATTGAAATACACACTGCTATGGAAAGTAACAGGGTACTTAATTAATACTTAGGCCAATGAATTTTCGGAAAGAACACATTTCATAACCTACTAGACTATCCCTATCAAAAATAGATCTTTTTCAAAGGAATTTCGTAAGACTCATTCCTCTTCAAATATTTGAAATATATATGGCTGGAAATAAATCTTAGGTAAATGACAATATTTACATTTCTCTAGTGGTTAAGGTGTATAATGAGTTGCAATATCTTACAGTGTTTTCTATTATCCCATCTTTTTATACATTGTAACTACAGCAAAGCCTCATTCATGTGACTCATCAAGTTCCCCACCTCCACACTCCCACACCACATTTTATTTTGCCCTAACCCTCTAGTAAGTAGTTTATTCATCTATTTTTCATGGATGGAACTGGTAGTAGGTAGAGTGAGATTACTGCAATAAAATATATCCTTTTCTATTGCATAGTAGTACTTTTTATATACCCAGAAAATTTTTTTAAAAGCCATGAAGAAACATGATCATTGAGACCTGCAATCGTAAGGTTGGTATGAACTAAAATTCACTGTAATTGCAGTAACATAGCTTTCAAAAGGAGCCCTGGTGGCACAGTGGTTAAGGGCTCGGGTGCTAACCAAAAGGTTGGCAGTTTGAATCCACCAGCTGCTCCGTGGAAACCCTATGGGGCAGTTCTACTCCGTCCTATAGGGTCACTATGAGCTTTCAAAAAGTTCCGTGAGAAAATAAAAGAAAGGAAGGTTAATTTCTTTACTGCAATTAAAAAAAACTCTCCACATTAGGTTTCAAGACTCACTATGTTGCATTGGAGAGATTGTGATATTACTGCTGAGCCAGAGTTCTCCCCATTACTTTGAGAGCAAATGAAGAACCAGTACCGTTAGGTGGATTAGAGTAATCCTAGCAGACATGCTGCACATGTCTTATCTGATGTCATTTCTAAGGCTAATGAGTCCCTGGTTTCTACTCTTCACAGCCACTCAAATCAAAGTGCCATCAGCATAGCACTTGGTTACTTTTATATGATACCAAAACACAGTGTGAGTTAATCACTTTTGACCAAGTAAACATAAAAAAGATTTTTTTTTAATCCTTACGTTTAATGAAAATGTTATTGGTCCTCCCCAAGATGGCATAATGTCATACTGAAAAGTGAAATCAATGGTGTATCTGGTTAAGGGACATCATGATCCCACTTGGCACATAGTAGACATTCAAAAAAATCCTAGCTGAACCCTCAATGAATGGAGAATGTTCATTTATTAACCAGAGCACTTATTTTGGTCCTTCCCTAAAAAAAAAAAAAAAAAACCATTGCCATCGAGTCAATTCCAACTCATAGTGACCCTATAATCTCAAATTTGTTTTGTTTTCGTCTCTCTACAAATAAATTTTGCCTCTTATCCACAGTACACTACCTAATTCCTTCTTCCCATCATCCCTATACTTAAGACAGTTTTCCTGGTCGCATGTATTCTCACCTAAATGTAAGGCTCTTCGGGATCTCTGACTATACTTCTATCTTTCACTAATATTTTAATAACAGTATTTTATAATTTCATTTTTTACCTTCCTTTTTTTTGCAAATATTCCATTTTTCCTTCCTTACACAAAACACAGAGTTGACCAGTTGTAGTCATCACATAGATAAATAAATAAATAAAGATACTCTGAAGTTAGATGTTATGAAAGAGTTAAAAAAAAAAAACAAGATTATGTAACATTTGAGATAATGTGCTGAAACCTCTGGCTGTTGAATTTTATTGTTTCTTGCAGAAAATTAAAATTAGAAATTATGACTTTTTAATTTAGGGGTAATACATGCTCATTATTTTTTCTTAAATAAAGGATATTTGGAAGAAAAAAAACTTTAAATCACCAATATCTCTACTACCCACACATAGCCACTGTTCCTTCCAGTCTTTTTCTCTATTGAAAGACTCTATATTTTCAGTTATAATCAACTGACTATGTAGAAACTAATATCTCTTAAAATCATTTATCCAATGATGAAATCCAGCATATTTTGGGGAAAAAATAAAGCAACTTTCTAACCCTTTGTCTAGAAAAAAAGCATAAACATAGATTAGAATAAATTATGAAATGACAAAACGGTTAAGAGATTCCAAATACTTGATTTCAGCACAAAGGGTGCACAGCATGACACATTTTACATATAAAGACTGCACTTGTAGGAAAATTCCAACCTTGGAATCCTCTAAACGGCTTTCATTTAGCTTTTTATTCGTAGGGAAAACATTTATCTCATGTCTTAAAAATGATTTTGAAACAAAATATATAAAATAATTGCAAAGGAAAGAAATTGATTAATCCAGTAATATAATAATAAACCATATGATCTACACATTTGAGAGTAGTGTCTGGGGTCTTAAAAGCCTGTGAGCGGCCATGTAAGATACTCCACTGGTCTCATCCCTTCGGGAGCAAGGGAGAATGAAGAGAACAGGATACAAGGAAAAGATTAGTCCAAAGGACTAATTGTCCACAGCTACCAAGGCCTCCACCGGACTGAGTCCAGTACAGCTAGATGGTGCCCGGCTACCACCACTGACTGCCCTGACCAGGATCACAACAGAGGGTTCTGGACAGAGCCGGAGAAGGATGTAGAGCATAATTCTAACTCCCAGAAAAAAAGACCAGATTTACTGGCCTAAAGGAGACTGGAGAAACCCCAAGAGTATGGCCCCCAGACACCCTTTTAGCTCAGTGGTGAAGTTATCTCCGAGGTTCACCGTTCAGCCTGGGAGTGGACAGCCCCGTAAAACCAAATGAGACTAACAAGGTACAGTAGTCCAGTGACAAGGGCCAGAAGGCAGAAGGGACAAGGAAGCTGGTGATAGGGAACCCAAGGTTGAGTAAGGATATTGTTGATGTGTTGTGAGATTGTTAACCATTGTCACAGGGCAACATTTGTAGTAACTGTTAAATGAGAAACTCTTTTGTTCTGTAAGCCTTCATCTTAAGTGAGAATAACAGCACAACTGGAAGAGCGTAGTCAATGTCACTGAACTGTGCATGTAGAAATTTTTGAAATGGTGTATCTTTGGCTGTGTGTATTTTCACCAAAAAAAAAGGTTGAGAAGTTAGAGGGTTGACATGTTGTGGGGTTGTTAACCAATGTCATAAAACAGTATGTGTACTACTGTTTCATGAGAAACTATTTGTTCTGTAAGCCTTCACCTGAAGTACAATGAAAAAGAAAAAAAAGATCTGCACATTTGAGTATTTGATTGACTAACTTTTTTACCATCTAATCTGAAGAGAAATAATCTTTCTCAAAGGATTTAGACTCAAACCAGCGCTTAAAAACATTTTTCCCACTTGTTTTCTTTCTGTGCTTTTTTAAAAATCCCATAAAAACAGCTGGGACTCTAGAGTACAGCTGCCCTTGTTAGCATTCCAAAAATTAAAGCTCTGATTTGCCTCGGCCAGGAACACTCCAGAAATAATGAAACTCAGCTTTCACATGAAAGATTAACTTGTTTAAAAGAGTCTCAATTGTTCTCACTGGACAAATCATCTATATCCATTTATCAGATCGAAAGGGAAATAATCAGATGCTGAAAAATAATTAGATATAACTACTTTAAGGAAAAGTATAGTTCTCTAAATCTGTCAAGTATTAGTGTATTAAAATTCTTTGCTCCTATTTTTGAGACTGAATGCTCAGTGGTTTAATAACAGTGCAGGTGATGATAATTGCTAACTTTTACTGAGTGCTAAATTCTCACAATCATCCTAGGAGTACTATTATCATCACCATTTTTAGATGAGGAAACTGAGGCAGAGAGGTTAGATAACCTGCCCTAGCCACTAAGTTAGTGACAGTCTAGATTTGAACAAAACAAAAAAAAGTTATTGTTGAGTTGATTCCAACTCACGACAGCTCCATGTGTTTTCGGGTAGAACTGTGCTCCATATGGTTTTCTATGGCTGTGATCTTTCCGAAGCAGATCACCAGGTCTTTCTTTCAAGGTGCTTCTGGGAGGATTTGAACTGCCAAGCTTTTGGTTAGTGGCCAAGCACTTACTGTTTGTGCAATCCATGGATTCCATGTTTGAACCAATGGGCCAATATTTGAACCCAGTGCCAAGTTCTTGAAGTTCTTAAAGAACAAGCATTATTTTTCTTAGTCGTGTTTCTCCAGGTATCTGTGGGCCAGTCTCTCTCTCCCCGACATCACTTTTTTGTTGGCTTGTTTTTAACAAAAAAGAGTGATCTCAATTCATGTTTATGATAAAATATTGCCACTCTGAAAGAGCTACATTTTACAATCTAATGCCAAGGGTTAGAAGCTCTGTCAAGCCCCTTGGGATACTCACAATGTCATTAAATTTCATTTAATCCTCCCAATAACTCTGTATCCCATTTTATCCATAAGGTTAAGCAACTCAGTAACTCGCCTCACAGAAAATAGCTATTTAGTTTAAAGCTGAGATTTTGCATAACTGAGACTTTGTACAGCTGAGACTGAAACCCACACGTTATTTATTTGGAATCCATGTTCCTCAGTGAGGTAAAACATACTTGTACCACCAGGCCTGTAGTAAAGAAGACATTAAGACAAATTTAGTACATCAGAGTGACCACATACTTAGTTTGAGCCACAATCTAAACTGTAGTTACTCAGATACAAGCAGCTTTGTGGGAAGTCCTGAATTCCTCAGAATTGGATTTATAAAATTCAAATTCTAAGGCATCCCAACCCAACAAGCAGTTCATATGAAATTTCAAACCCCTTTCCTTTCTGGGCAGTGTTTCATTCTGTTGTACATGGGGTCGCTATGAGTCGGAACTGACTCGACAGCACCTAACAACAAACGATTCCTTTCCCTAGCAAGATATAAACCCAAGAGCTTGAGTGCAGCCCAGCTAATTAGGTCTTTGTGGAACAATAGCTCTTTTCTTTAAATCTGTGGCTTCTCACCCAGATGATAAAAAGCAATTTCAGTTCCAGACTTTTACTTAATTGGTTTGCACCCTCACGGGGACCTCCTGGGCTCCTCCTGCATGTCCCCACATCAGAGTGCAGCCACAACTCTTGGCCTCCCAGCAAAGCGTAGTTCTTCCAAGATTTATGCATGGCTTTCCTGTTCGCCCACTGAATTAAATCTAAAAGCTTTGCTCCTTTTAGCATCAACTACCTTCCTTGAAGAAAGCACAGCTTTGGAAACTTCCGCATGTCAAAGGAAGTTTGTTTACCATTAGAAAAGTCCAGCAACATTAACAGTGAAGCAATTCTTTTGTACCCTTTGGCAGTCCCTATGGCTAAGGGCCCCCAATCACAATAGCCCCAGTCAACCCAACCTTGGAAAGCAAGACTTAAACATCCAGAAAATTATCATGGTAAAATCTTCCCACTTTAAAATGTTAACTTTTTATATATTCTACTGGTACTCTTTAAACCCACCTAATTAAGCAAGTGCCTGACTTAGCAAGTATTGCCTTATTTTGTAAAATATATGGTGATACAATCTTAGACCTAAAGATTTTAGTTATAATTTTTTCCAACTGCTTCGTTTTTCCAGATACTTAATCGAAGGACCAGAGGGTTCAAGTATCTTTTCCAGTTAGCAGTAGCAGGGTGGGTCTAGAACCCAGATCTCCTCAATTATTTTCTAGTATATACACAAAAACTATTTTTAAAAGGGGGAGGGGCAAAGGTGAGGGGGAAAAAAAACATAAAACCTCTGTTAAAAACTTGGGTCACACTAAATGTAACATCTGGCTTCAAGAGACTACAGATGAGAAAGTGACTGTGAAAGGAAGTATGGTAAATGGCACTTAATCAAATAAATTCTCTGAGTGATAGAATACCATAATAATGAAACACTGACATGAATCCTCCTTTCACTAGAGCTATTTTCCCCCCAGAGGACGGTTCAGATTTGCTGGTATGTGCCACCCAGCTGATGGAACAACACCCCCTTATTTTGTAGAGAATGGCCACTCTATTCTATGCAGAGCCCCCATTAGCCAGTGTATTCACATCTGTGAGGTAGCAAATAAACATCATGGAAAGCAAGAAAAAAATTAGCAAGCAACTAAAACTTCATCTTTGTTTTAATTATTATGATTTTTAAGTAATAAAGTTCAACAATTCAGGCAAAGACAGCCATGTATATTAACCTTCTTAACAAGCAAATTTGAAATCAGCCAAGTGAGAAGGAGCCCTAGAAAGGGGTGTTGGCCAGGGCAGGGTGGTCACAGATACGTAGCAAAACAGTTGCTCTGGTGCCTACCCGCAGATGTACCTGCTCGACAGAGACTTCAGGGGGCAGAACAGATTCCCTAGTTTCCCACGATATACACTAGCCCCTGAGGGTTTAAGTAGGCAAGAGCCTTCATAGACTCCAGAAGGAACCTGCCAGAGGTGATGCAACTCTGCAAAACATACCTCTCAACTGGACCCAGCTCTCTTTACCCTTTCCCAAATCCAGAAGTAAGTTTTAGAACAAGGCACTAAATAAGAGTACCAGGAGTTAAAAGGCTATTGTATTTTAATGTAAGAATATAAGAATCATAATTATCTTAAGTTAAACAATAACTCTTTGGTATCAGAGTAACCAACCAGTTGTTGTTGACTCGATTTCCATGCGTATCAGAGTAGAACTGTGCTCCAAAGGGTTTTCAATAGCTGGTTTTCCAGACATAGAACCCAGGCCTTTCCTCTTAGGCTCCTCCAGGTGGACGCGAACCTCCAACTTCTTCTCGGTTAGCTGCTGAACACGTTAACCATTTTCATCATCCAAGAACTCCTTGGTATCAGAGTACAACTAAGAAAAAAGCGAAGTTCTCTGTTTTGCTTTGCCCAGGAGCTATTTATGTTGGCCCCTGGCCATAGAGGACTGGCTGGAAAGATTGGATGAACAGCTCTGCCCTGCGTGGTAAATGAGCACCTGGCTATCCTAGCAACATAACAACTTGATGGTAGCCCTTATGACCACAGCTTTGTCTGGACCGGTGACAGAGGAGTCTATCATCTGATGCAACTGGGTTCGTGACCCTGCTGACTGGCATTGTCACATGTGCCTCAGATAAACCCTTCATACACTGATGATTGCAGAAATGCATGAAAACAATGGAAACCAGAACTTTCATTCCAGGTTGTATGACTGCTTTTGCTCTTGCTCACCATTGGAGGTATGTCCATGGGGTACAATTTGGTGTGAGACTTTTGTTTTTTGGTACCATATCACCTGATAGTGATGTTGTGGCTGGGATGGAAAACAACCCTCACTCACTTCCTCCGTTCATTTCTGTCAATTGCTGTTAGTTGTCATCACGTCATCTCTGTCTCTTAGTGATTCCATATACAACAGAACGGAATGTCGTCCAGTCCTTCACCATCTGCATAATCATTTGTATGTTCAGGTCCGCTCTAGAGGTCACTGTGCATTTTGAGTGCCTTCCAAGCTAGGGTGCTCATCTTCCAGCACTACGCTGGACAATATTCTGTTGTGATCCATAGGGTTTCTATTGGCTACTATTAGAAAGTAGATCATCAGTCCTTTCTTCCTAGTCTGACTTTGTCTGGAAGCTCTGCTGAAACTTATCCACTATAGGTGACCCCGTTGGTATGTGAAGTACCAGTGGCATAGCTTCAAGCATCATATAAACACAGAAGCCACCACAGTATGACAAACTGACAAATGGTAGCCTCCATTCATAGAGACCACTATGTGCACCAAAAAACCCCTGAGAACTGTGAACAGCCACGTTCTTAAGAGAGATATACCACTGGACCCCATCACTGCCCACATTTATTTTTGTGTGTTTTTCCTGAACAGAGAGGGAATTAAATGAGAGTTTTCCATAATTACATCCCTCTGTAGAACAAGGTACTATAAAAGTTGTGAATGTTGCATTTACTTCTATAGCCCGCCCGGTTTGTCGGCAAAATGACAAAACAGGAAAGAGAGATATGATATTAGTGATGTGTGATGTTTGTGGCTACACCTTGATTCCATGGACTCTGCTGACAAGAGGAGCATTATGGGGGTTCTAGGATTATGGGAGGCAGGGCCTCTGATAGTTTGGTAAGCTGTGAGCAGTGCCTGCGTATTTTCAGTAAATGTTCAGGCCCTTTCTTTTTGGTTTGTTTTCAGTCCTCATCAGCTTATATATCAAGCCTTTTGCTGCTGCTGCTAGCCACAGCCTACCTCTATGAGGGGAAAATTATACAGGGTATTGTGCTGGCAATTTGATGAAAAACTAAAGTATAAACAATGTAATGTATGCATGAGTTAACATTTAATCTACATCTTAGTGTGATTAATTAGCATTGGTAGTACGTAATCATACTCCAGAGGTGGTTTCTTAAGTACTTCAACTACCTTTTTTGAAATTTACACCAGAAGGTTTGTTATAGCACAAGGGATGTGTGAAGTAGTTTTTCCTTGTGAAATAAATGAAGAGTTGCTTGGGCTCCCTGTCCCTGCAAGAACAGCAGTACTTGAGCCTACAGTTCCATCGGTCCTGGGTCTCTCCACTTCTCAGCTGGGCTGATTCTGCCATCAGAATTTCACTGTGTCTGCCAGAGAGTGAGGATTTCATGAGAGGTGCCAATCAGAGTGCCTGAGGACAAAGATTGGGACCAACATCAAAAACAAGCTGTGTGACACCTTTGGCCTTCTTGCCAATAAATATTTGTATGTGTGGCGGAATTTTTCATTGTAAAATTAAAGGCTTTATAGGCGCGGAGGAGTCCCTGTGTGGTGAAAACTGTTAATATGCTCAGCTGCTAACCAAAAGGTGAAAGTTTGAGTCCACCCAGAGACACCTTAAAAGAAAGGCCTGGTGATGTACTTCCAAAAAATCAGCCATTGAAAACTCTATCAGCACAGTTCTACTCTGGTAAGCATTAGTTCACCATGAGTCAGAACTGACTTGATGGCAATTGATTTATAACTAAAACCAAACTCGTTGCGGTTGAGTCAATTTTGACTCATAGCGACCCTACAGGACAGAGTAGAAATGCCCCATAGGGTTTCCAAGGCTGTAATCTTTGCCGAAGCAGACTGCTGCATCTTTCTTCCGTAGAGCAGCTGTTGTTTTCAAACTACTGACCTTTCGGATAGCAGCCCCAAGCGATTAACCACTGTGCCACCACGGCTCCTAGTTGGTTTATAGGAAGTGTAAACAGAAAAGTTTCAAACTGGAGGCGCTCACTTCAGACTAAGAATGATGAGGCCAACATGCATTCACAGAAAACAAAAGGTCAGGTTGTAAACCATTTAGGAAGACTGTGTCAAGATGTAAACGATTGTTGGAGGGTAGGGGAGTGTGTTCGTAACTAACAGAACAGGTCAGGATGTAAATCATTTGGGAAGAACATGTAAGCAATTTGCTCCCAGAATCGACTACAGTCATGAATAAAACTAGTTGTGGATTCCGACTAATAGCAACTCTATAGGACAGAGTAGAACTGCCCCACAGAGTTTCCAAGGAGCACCTGGTAAATTTGAACTGTGGACCTTTTGGTTAGTAGTCATCGGCCTTAACCACAGCGCCACCAGGGTTTTCAACAATCATGAATACCTGACTACAATTGTACAGTCAACTACAGGCAGTCCTGTGTTACGAACTTAAGATTATAGTCAACTCCTACTTGCCCTTTAATGTTAGGTAAATTTGCCCTCACTGTGAAACAACTGAACCAACCCCTAGACGGAACCAACCCCTATTCATGACAAACTCTTCATCACAATCACCTTCACTTGCTGCATGTGAAGCTTTTAAATCACTGAAACGTTTTCGAGCCTTTTCTTGCACTAAAGTAAGGCTAAATAAGAACCATATGCACCTGTTCCAACTCACCTACAAATGTGACTTAAAGACACGTTTAGGAACTGATCTCCAACAGGCTGTCATCTCACACCTAAGTCACTCCTCCCTAAGCAACTAATCGACTTTTACACTCAAAGGACTTCAAGCCAAAGCTGATCTTATTTACAATCAATCATTAACCCCCTACCTTTCCTTTGTTCTCTCTATATATACAGCCTTCTCCACTTGTACTGTAGAGCACTTTGTATTTCTACCTAGTGCTGCCCAGCTATAGCTGTTCTATTCCTCAATAAAAATTTTTCTTTCACTCCTAACAGACTATGAGATTTTCTTTGTTGACAGAGGGGACCTGTGATCTCTCTACCTTTAGCCATCAGAGGCTACCGAGAGTACTTTCCAAAAGAAACTGACAATTGCTGAATTGCCAAATTAACTTTGGATTGTGTGCAATACAAAAGGAGAAAGTTCAAAAAAAGAAAGAAAGAAACATTCAAGGGAGAAAATAAGAGTGTGAAATACCATTTTATTTTCTAAGTGATCTTTGTCTTCAAACATATTCTTCACTGCCATAGTCCTGGACAGAATCATCAAGCTGGGTCTCCTCTTTTCCTTTTCCCTTTGTTTCAATCAATACATGGACTAAGATGGATTGTAAGAAGTAGAACCATCTTGCGAGAATAAAGCACATTGATATTATTCCTATTACTACCACCAGATTTGCTCTGATAGATTAGACACAACTTTGGAATCAGGCAGAGTTCAAATTTTCCTTCTATTGCAGGTCCTTGACTTCTCTGAACTACAAGTTAACTCATTAATCATTCAAAACATATTTAATACTATCTACCTTACATGGTTGTTTATAACAATAATATATAAAAAAAAATCTAGAAGAATGCCTAGCACATAGTTTGTGCTCACTAAATAAAAGGTTTTTGTTGTTGCTGTTACTGATCATATTGTCCTGAATAAGACACTCTTTGGAGTTTGTACCCAGAAGAATGTTTCCCTTTTCAAAGAGATAAAAGAACTGAGAAAGCAGCAATTCATATAAATAATGCATACCACTTCCATGAAATAAGTCATCTCCAATGCCTGGAAGTAATAAATAAAATAAAATTCTGGTTTTCTTCACTATGTGACAAGAATGTATATACATGTTTTGAAACTAAGAACTACTCATCTTAATTTTAAGGAAGATAAGTAAATAAATAGCTCAAGAGGGCATTTAGTTCTGTTTCCTCTCGAGTTAGATCTTTGCTACTCAAAGTGTGGTCCCAACACCAGCAGAACTGGCATAGCCTGGGAGCTTTCTAAAATTCAAAATCTTAGGCCCCAACCCAGATTGCTGAATCAGAAGCTGTTAACAAGATCCCAAGGTGATCTGTATACATATCAAAGGGTGAGGAGCCCTGGTTCTCTTGAGATCCAGATCTCCACTATGCATGGTTAATGATATTTCAAGCCCAGCCAACTCAGAGTGGTAGCATTCAGTTTCTAATCAACAGGAGGTGACTAAGCAAATCACTACAGTATAGTAACCAGTTATTTCTTTTTCTAAAACCTGACTAGAGTCTTGTACAATGTGTAAAAGTTTCCAAATATCAATGGTGCCAAATTCTGGGCAAATATATTCCCTTAAACACAATATGTAAGAACATACTAGATGAATTTTTCCCAATAGTTTTTCAAAATGCATAATCCAAGTCTTCATGAGCACCTGTTCCTTGTGCTGTGGATATTGTAGGAGAGAATATAATTTATATAATCTATTTATGGTGACCCAGAAGGTAGGCTACCTGGCATACACTGCTGATTTGACATTTGCTGACTTTTCAAATATTAATGGTCAATGAGTCTGAGGAATCACTTCCTCCATTTCTTAAAAAGCTAACTTCATTTACATATCTATTGTTTGTGAACCTTTTAATTTTTTTAACCCTTTTTTTTACATACACTTTTTAAAATTCTTGTTAAGAGACAGAGCACAAATACATAGACAAGAAGTATAGCTTACCCATAAAAACCGAAAGAACTTGTTGCCGTTGAGTCGATTCCGACTCGGTGACCCTATAGGACTGAGTAGAACTGTCTCATAGGGTTTCCAAGGAGCGGCTGGTAGATTCGAATTGCCAACCTTTTGGTTAACAGCCAAATTCTTAACCACTGTACCACCAGGGCTCCTTTGACAAATGACATTTTTGTTGTTGTCAGGTGCCATTGAGTCGGTTCCAACTCAGTGACCCCATGTACAACAGAAATAAACACTGCCCAGTCCTGCGCCATCTTCACAATCATAGTTATGCTTGAGCCCACTGTTGCATCCACTATGTCAATCCATCTCGTTGACAGTGTTTCTCTTTTTCACGACCCTCTACTTTACCAAGCATGATGTCCATCTCCAGGGACTGATCCCTCCTGACAACGTGTCCAAAGTATGTAAGATGTAGTCTTGCCATCCTTACTTCTAAGGAGCATTCTGGTTGTACTTCTTCCAAGACAGACTTGTTCATTCTTTTGCAGTCCATGGTATATTCAATATTCTTCGCCAACACCACAATTCAAAGGAGTCAATTCTTCTTCGGTCTTCCTTATTCATTGTCCAGCTTTTACATGCATATGACGCGATTGAAAGTATCATGGCTTGGGTCAGGTGCACCTTAGTCTTCAAGGCAACATCTTTGCTTTTCGACACTTTAAAGAGATCTTTTGCAGCAGATTTGCCCAGTGCGATGCGTCTTTTGATTTCCTGACTGTTGCTTTCATGGGTGCTGTGGATCCAAATAAAATGAAATCATTGACAGCTTCCATATTTTCTCCATTTATCATGATGCTGCTTATTGGTCCAGTTGTGAGGATTTTTGTTTTATGTTGAGGTGTAATCCAAACTGAAGGCTGTGGTCTTTGATCTTCATCAGGAAGTGCTTCAAGTCCTCTTCACTTTCAGCAAGCAAGGTTGTGTCATTTGCATAAAGCTGGTTGTTAATGAGTCTTCCTCCAATTCTGATGCTCCATTCTTCTTTATATAGTCCAGCTTCTCGGATTATTTGCTCTGCATACAGATTGAATACACATGGTGAATGGATACAACCCTGATGAACACCTTTCCTGACTTTAAACCACGAAGTATTCCCTTGTTCTGTCTGAAAAACTGCTTCTTGGTCTATGTACAGGTTCCCATGAGCACAGTTAAGTGTTCTGAAATTCCCATTCTTCACAATGTTATCCATAATTTGTTATGATCCACTCAGTCGAATGCCTTTGCATGGTCAATAAAACAGAGGTAAATATCTTTCTGGTATTCTCTCCTTTCCAGGGTCCATCTGACATCAGCAATGATAGCCCTGGTTCCATGTCCTCTTCTGAATCAACCTGAACTTCTGGCAGTTCTCTGTCAATATACTGCTACAGCCACTTTTGAATGATCTTCAGCAAAATCTTACTTGCCTGTGATATTAATGATATTGTTCAATAATTTCCACATTCGATTGGATCACTGTTCTTGAAAATAGGCATAAAGATGGATCTCTTTCAGTTGGTTGGCCAGGTAGCTCTCTTCCAAATTTCTTGGCATAGACGAGTGAGCACTTCCAGCGCTGCATCCATTTGTTGAAACATTTCGTCTGATATTCCGTCAATTCTTGGAGCGTTTTCGTCAATGCCTTCAGTGCAGCTTGGACTTCTTCCTTCAGTACCATCGGTTCCTGATCATATGCTACCTCTTGAAATGGCTGAACGTTGACCAATTCTTTTTGGTATAATGACTCTGTGTACTCTTTCCATCTTCTTTTGATGTTTTCTGTGTCATTTAATATTTTCCCCATAGAATCCTTCACTATTGCAACTTGGCGCTTGAATTTTTTCATCAGTTCTTTCAGCTTGAGAAATGCTGAGTGTGTTCTTCCATTTTGGTTTTCTATCTCTAGCTCTTTGAACTTATCATTATAATACTCTGTCTTCTCAAGCTGCCCTTTGAAATCTTCTGTTCAGTTCTTTTACTTCATCATTTTTTCCTTTTGCTTTAGCTACTTGACACTCAAAAGCAAGTTTCAGAGTCTCGTCTGACATCCATTTTGGTCTTTTCTTTCTTTCCTGTCTTTTTTCACGTATGATGTCCTTGATGTCATTCCACAATTCTTCTGGTCTTCAGTCATTAGTGCTCAACATGTCAAATCTATTCTTGAGATGGTCTCTAAATTCAGGTGGGATATACTCAAGGTCATACTTTGGCTCTCGTGGACTTGTTATAATTTTCTTCAGTTTCAACTTGAACTTGCATGCGAGCAATTGATGGTCTGTTCCACAGCTGGCCCCTGGCCTTATTCCGACTGATGATATTGAGCTTTTCCATCGTCTCTTTCCACAGATGTAGTCCATTTGATTCATGTGTATTCCATCTGGCAGGTCCATGTGTATAGTCTCCATTTATGTTGGTGAAAGAAGGTATTTGCAATGAAGAAGTCGTTGTCTTGCAAAATTCTATCATGCGATCTCTGGCATTGTTTCTATAACCAAGGTCATATTTTCCAACTACTGATCCTTCTTCGTTTCCAACTTTCACATTCCAATCACCAGTAATTATTAATGCATCCTGACGGTATGTTCAATCAATTTTAAACTGTAGAAGCTGGTAAAAATCTTCAATTTCTTCAACTTTGGCCTTAGTGGTTGGTGCATAAATTTGAATAATAGTCATATTAACTGGCCTTCCTTGTAGGTGTATGGATATTATCCTATCCCTGTCAGCATTGTACTTCAGGATAGATCTTGACATGTTTTTTTTGACGATGAATGCAATGCCATTCCTCTTCAAGCTGTCATTCCTGGCATAGTAGACCATATGATTGTCTGATTCAAAATGGCCAATACCAGTCCATTTCTGCTCACTAATGCCTAAGATATTGATGTTTATGTGTTCCATTTCATTTTTGATGATTTCCAATTTTCCTAGATTCATTCTTCATATATTCCATGTTCCAATTATTAATGGATGCTTGCAGCTGTTTCGTCTCATTTTGAGTCATGCCACATCAGCAAATGAATGTCCCAAAAGCTTGACTCCATCCACATCATTAAGGTCGACTCTACTTTGAGGAGGCAGCTCTTCCCCAGTTGTCTTTTGAGTGCCTTCCAACCTGGGCAGCTCATCTTCTGGCACTATATCACACAATGTTCCACTACTATTCATAAGGTTTTCAGTGGCTAATTTTTTTCAGAAGTAGACTGCCAGGTCCTTCTTCCTAGTCTCTCTTAGTCTGGAAGATCAGCTGAAACCTGTCCACCATGGGTGACCCTGCTGGTATCTGAATACCAGTGGCACAGCTTCCAGCATCACAGCAACATGCAAACCCCACAGAACGACAAACTGACAGACACTTGGGGGTCAGCAAATGATAGTACTTACTAATTCTTTTCTAATATTTTATTGTGTTTTTGGTAAAAGTTTTGTACCTACTACTTCTTACTCATTAGAGAGTTAAAAAAACATTGGGAAGAGTATGTTTGAGTAACATTTTTTTTTTATTTTTAAAAAGTATATTTTATTCTATTTAGCTTACGAGAAACAAGTTATGCAAGTCTGTAATTTCATTCAGAGTACAAGTAAGGCTAGCCAAAAGAAAACCAAATGCCATTCAAGGCACAACAATTGATCTCTTTTCTCCTGGAGCAACAGAGAAACAAGGACAGGCAGGAAAAGGAGGAGAAAATGGAATGTATGCCTAATTGCCTCTATGAACAACTGCCTCCTTTGCCATGAGACCAGAAGAACTGGTTGGTGCCCGACTACCATTGCTTAACATTTTGATCAAAGATTTTATAGAATCCTGATCAACAGAACAGAATTTCAAATTCTCATCGACTCTAGACTTTCTGGAGCCATGGAGGCTTGATGAACCCCTGAAACTATTGCCCTGGATAATCTTTAAACCTTAACCCAAAACTATCCTCTGAATTCTCCTTCAAACCAAACAATAGTTTAGGTTAACTAGTAAAAAATTTTTGCCTTAAGCATTGTGCTGTTTCAAGATCTATCTGTATGGGATCAAACTGACAACATCAACTTGAAAGACTAGATGGAAACTTAGGGGACAGTGAGTTTATGTTAATGGGGGAAGAGCAACTCAGAAAAGGAGGATGAGAAAGGCTGCACAACTCGAAGAATGTAATCAACATCACTGAATTGTACATGTAGAAACGGTGAATTCGTGTATATTTTGCTATGTATACTGTCAACAACAACAAATAGACTTTTTAATAAAAAGGAAAACCAATCACCTAAGTGGCAGTCCAGCAATGAGAAGTCCCAAAATCTTACTGATCTATTTCTGTGTGGAGACTGAGTAGAAATGAGCGAGCCAATCAGAGGTTCAGGAATCATGCCTTGCTTACTGGTTAATCTGTCCCTGAATGTAACCTACCTCTAATCGTAAATTTGCACAAGGCCAGGAGTGTGCCCCTCTGGGATGAAAGCCCCAGGTCCAGGTGCTTGTTTCTAATTTTCCTGAATTACTGCAGGAAGGGTTGCTGCTAACAGTGCAATTTAGCTATTCTAAGGTTTACAGTGAGAGAAAGGAGAATATTAGGAAGTTTATTATTTCCACACATCTAAGCCACATGCTCTCATTTAGCTTTTTTCAGTACTAAAATTAATATTTTGCTATCCATCTTCCTGAGTCCTTTGTCCTTTTCAGTTAATTTATAACGAATGGGGAGAGTTGAAGTTTGTTAATAATTTTTCCCACTTTAAGATGAAGAAACTGAGGAACAAACAGGTAATTAACATGCCCAACATTACACAGCCACCCAGAGACCAAGTCCATGGTCCATGCCCAGAAAGTTGATAGCCTGTGTAAATAAACTTATTTATAGGATTAAGGAACTGAACAATGAAGTCAATACTTGTAATTATTAGGAGCTTAATGTTTAACAACATTAAATAGAAATCTTTGTGGTTTGAGTATGTGTTCTCAACCTAACCCTCCAACACCCAATCAGAAAGAAAAATAACACAAAAATTTAAATAAACAAAATTAAATTATACCACCCAGCTTCCTGTTCAACCCACATTAAGTACAGTGGTCCTCCTCTTACTTTTCCTCACCCCAGCTCCCACCTCTGTGCTACTAATCCTAAGTCAAACCCTCGAGCACATGTCCACTGTGAACTCATTATAGTGTTTTGCTCCTAAAACCACTCTTCCTCCTGTAGCTCCAGTCTTGGTCAATTATCTCTCACACTCCCTTAAGCTAGAACTGATGCCTTCCTGGAATACTACTTCTTCCTCACCCAGACACCCAGTCAATCGCCAAATCAGGTAGACTTAACCTCCTCTCATTCTCACAGTCCTGGCCCTCATCATCTCTCTCTTGGATGGCTACAGTAGTTTCCCAACTTACCTCTCTGCCTCACTGCCACCATCTGCGCTACTACAAGAGTGAGCTCTCAAAAACACTAGACTATTCTGTCACCACAATGTGTAAGGCCATCCATTACCTGGCTGCATTATTTTCAGTCTCCTCTGATACTTCATACTTTATTCATATGGAACTACTTAAAGTTTCTTAAACTTGCCAGGTTGGTGATTACATCTTTGTGCCTTCACTCATGTTTCTCCCTCCGCCTAAAAGACCTCTTCTACACTCCCATTGTCCCCAACCCAGTCCTACTAGCTATACAAGATTGCTTCCTGGTAAACACCTACCAAGTTTATTTTAAGAATCATTACTTTTCAGCTCAATTGGCATAACACAGTTTATAAAGAAAATGTTCTACATCCTATTTTGGTGAGTAGCATCTGGGGTCTTAAAAGCTTAGGAGTGGCCATCTAAGATACATCTACTGGTCCCACCCCATCTGGAACAAAGGAGAATGAAGAAAACCAAAGACACAAGGGAAAGATTAGTCCAAAGGGCTAACGGACTACAATACCACAGCCTCCTCTAGACTGAGTCCAGAAAACTAGACAGTGTCCAACGACCACCGCCAACTGCTCTGACATGGATCACGATAAAGGGTCCTAGACAGAGCAAGAGAAAAATGCAGAACAAAATTCAAACTCACAAAAAAAGACCAGACTTAGTGATCTGACAGAGACTGGAGAAACCTCAAGAGTATGGCCCCAGAAATCCTTTTAACTCAGTACCAAAGTCACTCCTGAAGTTCACCCTTCAGCCAAAGGTTAGACAGGCCTATAAAACAAACAATAACACGTGTAGTTCAACCACGTATACAAAACTAAATTGGCACGCCAGCCCAAAAACAAAGACGAGAAGGCAGGAAGGGACAGGAAAACTGGACAAATGGAAATGGGGAAACCAAGGTAGAGAAGGGGAGAGTATTGATACATCACGGGGTTGGCAACCAATGTCACAAAACAATTTGTGTATTAATTGTTCATTGAGAAACTAATTTGCTCTGTAAACTTTCACCTAAAGCACAGTTTAAAAAATTATTTAAAAAAAAATCATTACTTCTGTAGAGCCTTTACAGACCTACATCTTTCCTCACCTTGTAGAAGTGTTCCATTTTCTGTCATATATATAGTGCTAGCTTAGCCCCTATAACACTCTATTGTCCTTATTTGCTTACAGATACATCACCCCTTCCCCCAGCCACTAGACTTAGGCTCCTTGAGGATAGTAACTGTATCTAAATCATTCAGTATCTTTGTGCCTAACATGATTCCTGGCATGTAAAAAAACAAAGCTATTGCATCAAGTTGATTCCAACTCATGATAACCCCATGTACTGCACAGTAGAACTTCTCCATAGGATTTTCTTGACTGTAATCTTAATGGAAGCAGATCACCAGGCGGTGCTGCTGTATGTGTTTCATCTGCCAACCTTTAGCTTAATGGTCGAGTACAAACCATCTGCACCCCCTAGGCATCTTCCATCATTCCTGGCATGTAGCTGGAGTTTATAAAATGCTTTTTATTAAATGAATGAATGAAAATGATACTCAGGAATGTTTCAAGTACAGGTAGTCTCCAATTTACAACATAAATTACAATGAACCAGTGAACTGCACTTATGACCATCAAGATTCTGCAGCATCAGGATAATGCCCCATGACATCTTCCTCACATAGATGATCTAAATCAAGATGTGAAAGTTGTGTATTTACCTCCCAATATGACAGCTGTGATTAAACCTATGGATCAAAGTGAAATCACCACCTTCAAGCCATACCACCTACAAACTACGTTTGCTCGGGCAGTAGCTGCAACAGATGGAGGTATGGTAACATTATGCCATTTCTGGAAGAATTATAATATTCCTCAGTGCGTCTGGAACATTGCATCTTCCTGGGAGGAAGTTATGGGAAAATGCATGCAGGATATTTGGAAAAAACTGCTGAGTTTTGTGAACACGCTCTAAGCATTTGATCAGAATTATATGACGAAAGAGATCAGTGGAAAAATTGTCCATATGGTAAGAATGCTGAATTTAGAACTCAATATCACCAATGTGGAACAGCTCATAGATCATGAAAAAGGGGAACTGACAGATAGGACTTAATGGCTTTTGAAGAGGAAAGAAATGCTGAAGAAAGAAATAATGAGGAAGAGGAAAGAGAGAAGTTGTCAAAAAATTTTACAGTGAAAGGTCTAGCTAAGGTTTTTTCTAAGCTAAATCAGGGGCTTCAGTTGTTTGAAAGCATGGACCCAAATGCTGATCGCTTTGTTGAAGTCGACAGGAAGATTCAGGAAGCAGTGAGATGTTATTGTGAAATATACGAAGAAAAAATGAAAATGACCACACAGGCAACTCACTAATTTTCTGACTAGAAATGCTATCCCCATTCTCAGAGATAATCCAGATGATCCAGAACCTTCTGCAAGTGGAGTTATTATTGAGACTAACAAAATGTCAACATCATCCAACTCTTCATCCTTGAAGTAAATTTTTATGATTTGTACATATTTTTTATGTATGTATGTATGAATTAAAATTTATCTGTATGTTTATATGTAATGTTTCCAACTGTCAAAGACAAATAAAAATCGGATTTATAAAGATACTCATAATAAAAGGAAATAATAATGAAAACTAAAAAAAAAGAGAGGTATTTAGCTTACGCCAGAACTGCCTTACAACGGAGTTGTCAGAACGGAACCCCAGTCATAAGTCAGGGAGTACCTGTATCTATTTTTACACCATCTTGTGGCCATTTCTAGAAATGGCACTTTCTCCAGAATCCTCCAATTCTGTGAATTAAGAAACATTCCAAACTCTTCCTCTATTTCCCCTTGTTCTCAACTGTCCAAAATATTCATAAAGATGGAAAACTCAATTGATTAGTTAACTTATAATAGTTGTTCTTTTACTATTAAAAGGAAGATACTTAAAAAAAACTGAAATTCAAGAACAATAAAAGATTTAGGGAATTAAAAAAACAGTTGCAAGTTTATTAAGAAAATGTTCTGCATCCTACTTTGATGAGTGGCGTCGGGTCTTAAAAGCTAGCAAGCAGCCATCTAAAATGCATCAATTAGTCCCAACCCACCTGGAGTAAAAGAGACTGAAGAACACCAAAGTCACAAGGAAAGTATTAGCCCAAGAGACAGAAATGGTTGCATCAGCCTGAGACCAGAACAAGATGGTGCCCAGATACCACCAATGACCGCCCTGACAGGAAACACAACAGAGAGTCCCTGATGGTGCAGGAGAAAAGTGGGGTGCAGAACTCAAATTCCAGTAAAAAGACCAGACTTAATGGTATGGCTGAGACTGGAGGAACCCTGGAAAGCATGGTCCCCAGACTCTCTGTCAACCTAGCACTAAAACCGTTCCTGAGGCCAACTCTTCAGACAAAGATTAGACTGGAGTATGGGACATAAAATGATACTCGTGAAGAGTGTGCTTCTTAGCTTAAGTAGATACATGAGACTAAATGGGCAGCTCCCATCTGGAGGTGAGATGAGAAGGCAGAGAGGATCAGGACCTTGTTGAATGGATACAGGAAATCAGGGTGGAAAGGAGAAATGTGCTGTCACAGTACAGGGAGAGCAACTGGGGTCACATAACAATGTATATATAAATTTTTGTATGAGAGACTAACTTGAATTGTAAACTTTCACTTAAAGTACAACAAGAAAATTAAAAATCAAAAAAAAAAAAAAATGGTTGCCATTGAATCTATTCTGACTCATGGTGACCCAATGAGTGTCAGAGTAGAACTGTGCTCCATAGTGTTTCCAATGACTGATTTTTTGGACGTAGATCATCAGGCCTTTTTTCCAAGGAACCTCTCGATGGACTCAAACCTCCAACTTTTGAGTTAGCAGCCAAGTGTGTTAACCATTTGTACCACCTAGGGACTCCTAGGGAATTAATCTCTTTCAATTTGGCCCATATTTATTAAAGGAAAACAACTGAGTGTATATAGATAAGGCAAAAGCTTCTTTTTAGAGTCTCTTTTAGGAAACTGGAGCCCTGGTAGTGCAGTGGTTAAGAGCAGCTGCTAACTAAAAGGTTGGCAGTTCGAATCCACCAGCCACCCCTTGGAAACCCTGTGGGGCAGTTCCACTCTGTCCTATAGGGTTGTTATGAGTCAGAATCAACTTGACGGCAACAGGTTTGATTGTTTTTGTGTAGGCACAGGCATCTGGCTGCAGCAGGGGGACACACTCTGAGCAAGGCAGGGGGCTGACGGCTGCCCCCGAATGTCCAGGAGGAAGGCGTGTCCCTGTTCCCTAGAGCATGTAGGTGGGTGGGTTTTGCAGCCGGGCTATGAGCACCTAATGCTGTTGGCTCTAAGGACTTGAGGGCACCTCATATTCATGGGCCCCTATCGCAGTTGGCTAGGTGGCGTGGGTGGAGCCACCAGTCCTCAGGCCCCTGATGTGGGTAGACAAAGACCCTGCTTAATGGGCAGAGCAGTGTCAAATGTCAAGAACCTGCCACTTCACAGCTGAAACAGTTGAAGTTAGACTTCCGGTATATACCCTGTTGTACTGCGGTAATGAGGGCCTATACTGTTGAGATGGGCCCACACAAGTCTACGCAGTGGGAAAGGCACTCAAAGTCCGTAGATCCCTTATGCCTGTGCCTAGGCAAAGGAGCTGTGCCTATCCTGGCTTCCTGGCTTAGGGGAGCTGGCAGTTTATTTTTCTCCCTGTTTCTTAATTTGTTCACTCTCCAAGGCAGGGAAAATGGCTCCAGGCGTGTGACAGATCCTACTTCCGGCCCAGGGGACCTGGCAATTGCTAAAGCCTGTCCAGGACCCAGTGTAGAGCAAGGAGCAGGGAGGTAAAAGGAAGAGAGGTTTTTCCCTAAGGGGGGTGTTTTTGATTCGAGTGGTAAGCCATACGCAAGTACTTATCTTTCGTGGAGGGCTGCTTCTCACTGGTTCTGTGCAGCCATGTAGACTATCTGGTGTGGGTCTCTCCTGGTGCAGAAAATGTGCCTCTCCAGCTCGGCTGCTTGCCTGCCTTGCTGCTCACCTGCAAGCTGATCAGGCCTGAAGGGCTCAGGCTCTGCCGGGTCAGGTTTGGCAACTCCTCGCTGCTTCCGAACCATCTCTCCCTCTCCCTGCCACTCAGTCCAGTTTCTCAGCTCTGCCTTTGATGTTCAGGGCTCCCAGATTGCCTGTTTTTTCAGGTCTTTGTTATAAGAGGACACCGGAAGTGACTGACTACCCGTCATCTTGGCCCCACCAGGTTTGGTTGTTTTTGATTAGGAAACTAAGCTACAGTAGATGTTACTAGCGTTACAGTATAGTTACTAGAACTTGTTGAATTTTCCATATTATGTTTTATGTTGTTGTGTATAATCAATTCAAACTTCTCCTTACACATATCAGAGACAAATAAGTCATTATAAATAAATAACTTATTTTATTTTCCAAGCAGAGAAGTCCACAAAAATAGCTTTAAATATTACATGTAACTAAATATTTTCTTTTAAAATCAATGAGCCCAGATGATAAGCTGTTTTTTCTTCAAATGCCTGCTTAGTTTCTTCTGATGTTTTCTTGATTGAGGCAAGGTGTTATCTTAAGAATATTTTTTTGTCTGTCAGTTTTCCATTCCAGTACTCTCATTTGGGTTTCAACAAAGAAAAGGGTCCTATTATTCACCAAGAAAAGCATCAGAAGAATTTGAACTAGGATACCTATAAACACTTATTCATTTATAGAAATTCCAAACTAGGGAAGACAAAGGAAAATTTGTTGTTGTTTTTTTTCCATAAAAGACTCACATCTTGGCCTAAAAATTTCACCTCAATAGTTCATGCTACTCTAAATTTATTGATCAATTCATAAATTTATTGTTAATTTACTATGTGTTTAGTCTATGTTAGACATGTAGAGGAAGGGTGTGCATACATAAAAAGTATAATAAATTCTCCTGCCCTCAAGAAAACTAGCTGGAGAGATAAAACAAAAACACCAACAATTTGAGAACAACCAAGTTCTCAATTGTAAAAGAATAATGTTTAAGTACATAGCAGGGATTTGGAGTAGACAGAGAGCTATATGGAAAAGATAGAAGTTGAGTTGGAAATCAAAGAATATGAATGGGGTAGGGAGTTACCTTTCAGAAAGAAAAGAAGAAACATAAACTAGAGGCAACATACTGACTAGGCTGGAAAGGAAAGCAATCTCAAACAGGGAAGAGAGAGAGAAGATTACTACAAGAATCCAGAAGGGACTGATAAACCAGGGTGTGTGCAGTGGAATGGAGAAAGAGAAAGACAGAGAGAAAGGATATGAATAGGAGAACTACTATAGAATTTAGTGGGCATGGCAACTATCAGTTACAGGGCATTAAGGAGGAGAGAGAGATAATTTCAAGATTTCAAACCGAGGTAACACAAAGACTAGTAATGTTGTTAATAGAAATAGGGAGTAAAAAAAGAGGAATTAGTTTGTGGGAGGAGGAGTTGATGTTGAGCTGAATTTTGTCACATATATACACACCCTGCACCTAGTGCCAAAATGTCCTCTATAAAAATAGAACATGATGTTGTCAACTCTGAATGCTTGAATATATCAATTTGTTGTACATGTCACTTTTTTGGGACAGTGCCCCACTTTAACTTTGGCCTCCATACAGACGCTCCTGTAAATCCCTTACACGGTCCAATAAACATGGACTATGCAACAACATTCTACCCTACTGATGCCAAAACAAAACACTCCAGGAGACGTGCAATTTTGCAGATTGTTTCACAGTTCAGCAGTTGCTAGCTCATGTTCAGAATCAGAAGACTGCTCCTTTTTATTACAAAACAGCATATGCACATCCATCAAACTCTCGTTCCATTCCTTGTGGGGAGGGTGAATCAGAGCCAAGGAAATTGGTTGACCTTTATTTTTCTACTTTAATTCCATTTCAGTTCAATTCAATGCAATACAATTTAATAGGCATTTATTTCATGGCTATTTTTGTGCCGGGTACTAAGGATACAAAGGTGAATGAGTCAAGACTTCTAACTTCAAGGAGCTCAAAGTCCAGCAGGTGAGACAACCCCATACATAGATAAATATAATAATAAAAGCACTAAAACAGAAGCATTAGAAATATTACAAAAATACAGATTAAAAGACAATTACTTCTTCCTAGAGGAGTCACAAAAAAATTACAGAATAGAAATGACATTTGAGAAGAAGAGATTCTACTGGGTCTGAGCACTTTATGTAGATTCTCTTACTAAATCCCCATTTTTCAGATGAAGAAATTAAGGTTCAGAGCTAAATTCTTAATCCAGATCTGCCTAACTCCAAAGCCCATATTCTTTCAGGTGAGTAATGGTGTTCCCAGTGACCAATGGGCAGACAGCACTTGTGACTGAAGTAACAGGGGCAAATGCAAACCCAAGAGTGCCTGCCTGCGATATGCAAGAGAAGTGATCATTGCAGTGTGACTAGACGCGGACAACGAATACTGGCTAAAGAAAAGTTTGAGAAAGTCAGCTGGGGCCAGGTTGTGATAGACCTAATTCCTGGCAAGTAATCTGAATTAAAATCCTGTAGGCCAGAGATTTCCAAACTACAGTCTAAGGACTCCCAGCACTCCATGGCAGTTTCTCTACGGTCATGGCCATATGAGAAGCTGTGAATTTGTTATTTGTTGTTGTCGTTGTTTTTAAAATATACATCGGATTGTTTTTTTTTGTTTGTTTTGTTAAGATTTATTTTAAGAAAAAAAAATTCCATTTCTAAAAATAGTGTTTAAAGAAGAACTGCAATGGGAAACGGAAGCTCATTAGAAACTTTTAAGAATGGGAATGAAGGCTTACAGAACAAAATAGCCTTCATCTTAAGTGAGAATAACAGCACAATTGGAAGAGCGTAGTCAATGTCACTGAACTGTGTATGTAGAAATTTTTGAAACGGTGTATCTTTGGCTATGTGTATTTTCACCAAAAAAAAAGGTTGAGAATTTAGAGGGTTAATACGTTGTGGGGTTGTTAACCAATGTCATAAAACAACATGTATACTACTGTTTCATGAGAAACTATTTGTTCTGTAAGCTTTCACCTGAAGTACTATAAAATATATTAAAAAAAAAAAAAATGGGAATGAGATCATCCCATATATGCTTTAGAAAGATAAATATGGCGGCCTGCTTTAGAAGCAATATCTTCTCCAACTAGGGAAAAGGCAGACACAACTTCTTAAGATGCATTCCAGTCCTGTAATTCTGAGATAATATTCACCATAGTTTATTTTGCTACGTATTTTGAAAACAGCCAGACGTGATGATACTTTTCAGAAAAACTGTGTTATCATATTCACAAAATTGTATTATATAATATTATTCTGAGTATTATTTACAGAAACATAAGTTATTCTTAATATCAGGTTTTGAATTTAAAACCTGAAAGTTTTAAAGTCTAGAGAGACTAAAATCACATAGATAGTAGATTCTAAAAAAGATTAAATAAACGATATGCCATTTAGGAGATTGTTTAGAGTCAGCTCCAATATACCCTTTTAATTTTATTTATTTTTTCACTGTCAAATACTTTTGGAATCACAGGATAATAGCTAGAATTCTCAGCACCTTTTCCATACACTAATGTATACTAAAAAGAAGGGTGAAGAGTATGAGAGTACATGCAATGTTTTTCAATCTTATTTGACCCAGGACATTTTCAACTTAGAATATTTCTCAACACTTCATGAACTACTAGAGTCCTGTTTTGGAAAATGCTTCTCTGGTGTCCTCTTCACACACCATTGTTGAGAGTTCTCAGATAAATCAAATGTGGGGCATTAATGGAGTTTCTGTTATTTTAATAAAAACAGGAGAGGTGAAAGAGAAGAGCTAATTGAATATGAATTTCTCCCACACAAAATCCCTTAGCAAATCTGAGTCGTACATCTCTGTGGTAGGCTGAATAACATCTGTTGTTGTATGCCATGGAGTCAGTTCTGACTCATAGCAACCCTATATGTCCCAGTAGAACTGCCCCATAGGGTTTCCTAGGCTATAATCTTTACAGGAGCAGATTGCCAGGTCTTTTTCCCATGGAGCCACTGGCGGGTTCGAACCACCAACCTTTCAGTTAAGCTCCCTGTCTTAGTCATCTAGTGCTGCCATAACAGTAATACCACAAGTGGATGGTTTTAATGGAGAGAAGTTTATTTCCTCACAGTCAAAGTAGACGAAAAGTCCAAATTCAGGGCGTCAGCTCCAGGGGAAGGCTTTTTCTCTCTGTCGGCCTTCTTCTCTTCGGTGTTCCCCTGGACTAGGAGCTTCTCTGCGCAGGGACCCCGGTCCAAAGGACGCGCTCTGCTCCCGGCACTGCTTTCTTGATGGTATGAGGTCCCCCTGTCTCACTGTTCACGTCTGTCTTTTATATCTCAAGAGATTGCCTCAGGACACAATCCAGTCTTGTAGATCTGGTCCTGCCTTACTAACACAACTGCCACCCATCCTCCCTCATTAACATCATAGAGGCAGGTTTACAACATACAGGAAAATCACACAGTACCAGGAATCATGGCCTAGCCAAATTGATACACACATTTTTGGGGGGACATAATTCAAACCATGACACTCCCTTATAAGAGAGAGGTAAGAGGGTCAAAGGGGGAGAAGGCAATGTGATAAAGGAACTACAGTTACAGTGATTTGCTTTGAAGATGGAAGGTGGGTGGAGCTATGAGCCAAGAACTGCAGGCAGCCTCTAGAAGCTGGAAAAGTCAAGGAAACAGATTCTTCCCTTGAGCCTTCAGAAGGAACGCAGCTCTCCTTGGTTTTAGCTCGGTGAAACCCATTTGGAACGTCTAACTTCCAGATTGTAAAATTATTAATGTGTGTTGTTTCAGGCCACTAAATTTGTGGTAGTTTGTTATAGCAGCAATAAGAAACTAATATGATCTCTTAACATTTAAAAGTAAAGGAGTTATTCTTATGAATCATAACTATAATTTTCAGACATTTAAACTATGGCTTTCTTCAATGGGAATGTTATTTTAAGAGAAGCAAGATATCAGCTGACTTTGAAAATAATTTGATGTTAAGGATAACTCAAAACTTTAAACCTGTCTGTTTCTGTTGAATGCCTTTTTAAGAAGCATGTGTTACTTTTGATATAATTTTAATTAGTTTAATATAATTAAAATAATTTGAGTTTGGCTTTTCAGTGGGGTTCACTAACCTATAAGATTCCTAACCTATGAGAAGCCCATACATCTTTCCATGGCTAGAAATCAGTAAAGCTACAAGTGTTGACACAGCCAGACAAGGGCATTTGTTGAACAGAAGAATAAGTGTTCATGCAGCAAATCTATATGAGAGAGTGATTTGGTCAATAAGATAATGTTTTGTGGGTATAATTCTTCTAAGAATAAGTCTAGGAAGAAGTACAAATTGCTAGGCCACTGGGCAAAATTTCTAATAAATGGCAGGCCTCTTCCTCCTTATTCTACAGAAAAAAGGAGTGTGGTTTCATAGTCCACCGATTTTCTTCTGATTCAAAACACCTTCAGATATGTTTGTAAGCCTGGCCTCTATTATCTAGTACAATATGTAAGAATGTTAAATAAAAACTAGTTATGATGGAGTTGACTCCAACTCATGGTGACCCCATGTGTGTCAGAGTAGAATTGCACTCCATGGAGTTTTCAATGGGTGATTTTTCAGAAGTAGATCACCAGATCTTTCTTCCTAGGTGCCTCTGAGTGGACTCAAACTGCCGACCTTTAGGTTAGCAGCACAGCACATTAACTATTTGAACCACTAGGGACTCCAAGAATGTTAAATAGCTCCTGAAAAAGAATTCAAGTCAAGTAACCTGTTACACTCTCTTCATGTCAGAAACGCAGATAGCCCAAATGTACTTTTTCTTGTTAACATTTTAAAATGTGTTAATAGTTATTTACACTCATCGAACGCACAGCCTTCAGATACCAAATCTAAATTAAAATCAGATAAAAGGAATTGAAAAATTGTTCAGCCTGCTCAATAAGCACTGTAAGTTTTCTCTTGTACTGTAACACACTCTTGTTTAAAGACTAAGATGTTGTGGCTTCGTCTCTAAGACCAGTGCACTCACTCTTTACTCCAGGCAGTAAGGAGCCAGATCTTCAGTAACAAGGATTTTCAGATGTGTCTAGATTTAAGGTAACAACAAAGAGAAGTGTGTAATTTATTCTCTAAGGAGCCCTGGTGGTGCAATTGTTAAGCTCTCAGCTCCTAACCAAGAGGTTGGCAGTTCGAACTCATCAGTGGCTCTGCGAGAGAAAAGACCTGGCGATCTGCTTCTGTAAAGATTACAGCTTTGGAAACCCTATGGGGCAGGGTCTACTCTGTCCTATAGGGTCGCTGTGAGTTGGAATCCACTTGTTGGCAAACAACAACAATTTATTCTATAAAACAGAAGAAACCAATACTAAAAGCATCAAATAGGGCAGTTTTTAGGACTTCTTGTAGTGTTCTTTGTGTGGCTCATGGGGTTAGGTGGTGTTATTTTGGAGAAAAGCTGAAAGAAATCAAGGCTCAAGAGGAATAGTGTGAAAGATGTGAGTTTAAAACCCCACTGTAGTTCTGCTTTCACCATTTTAAATGATGGTGCTTCTTAGAGGCAGTTTAATGCAATGGTGATGAGCTTACACTCGGCACCAAACTGCCTCGATTGGGATGGTGGCTCTGCTGAGTGACTTCAAGCATGCTACTTAACCTCCCTGTGCTTCTGTTTCCTCATCTGTAAAATGAGAATGATAGTGCTAGCACCCACCTCACAGAGTCATTATTAAGATTGAATGAATTAACATATGTAAAGCGATTAGAACAGTACCTGGACAAAGCAAGATATTCAAGATACTGTATATATGTATTATCTCTTATTGTTTTATCTTTGGACTTATCTCTCCCTAAATAAATTCTAACAATATTAACTCTCAACTGCATTCTTCCCTTTGGATACCCAAGGAGCTACATTATGGACTCTCTAGGGCTATAAGCCCCTTGTCTCTTATCACTCCACCCACTACCCCTGACCTCACCCCCAGCGTCTGTCCCTCAGTCCAGGCCTGTCTGAGGGATAGATTTCCCACCCACTCCCAGAAGCCTTCACACTAGCACTTCAGCCTGCTCCCTCCAGGGAAAGCTCCTCCAAGCCAGGCAAGGTGTTTCCCTCCTGTGAAGTCCCCCAGAACTATTCATACTGAGTGGAAAGTTCTCTACAAGGCATGCACTGCATGATGTGCTGGCTGCTCATTTCCTCATTAACCACTTCACTCCTACCATTCCCACGCCAGTGGGTTTCAAACTTTACCATGCAGAAGAATCACCTGATGAAAATGCAGACTCCCAAGCCTATAACCAGATTCTGACTCAGTAGATTTGAGGTATGGCCCCAGGAGACTCTGGGGCAGGTAGTCTACAAACCACTCTCTGGAAAACCCTGCTCCTTCTAGGAAAAGATGCTGAATCTAGTTCTACCCGTAAGAGAAAGGACAGGAGCAAGACCACATCTTAATCATCTCTGTACCCTTGTCACACAACACAGGACCTAGCACACAGTAGTTGCTTTATAAATGATCACTGAATGAATGAGAGTGGAAGGAAAACTAGTTGTTCTTCATAAAGAGGAACCCCAACATACAGAGGAGTACAAAGCTGCCAGAGAAAAATCAAAAATAGGTATTTTTAAGAGCTCCTCCCTGAAAGAGTTCCAGGCAATGAGAATGTAACAACAAAATTTCAACTGTTGTACATAATTCTTTTTTATTTATTTTTTCTTGTACTTTAGATGAAGGTTTACAGAACAAATGAGCTCATTAAACGATCAGTACACATATTGTTTTGTGACATTGGTTACCAATCCCACAACATGTCAACACTCTCCCCTTCTCGACCTTGAGTTCCTTATTACTAGCTTTCCTGTCCCCTCCTGCCTTCTAGTACTTGCCCCTGGGCTGATGTGCCCCTTTAGTCTCATTTTGCTTTATGGGCCTGTCTAATCTTGGCTGAAGGGTGAACCTTGGGAGTGACTTCATTACTGAGCTAAAAGGGTATCTGGGGGGCCATACTCTAGGGGTTTCTCCAGTCTACATCAGACCAGTAAGTCTGCTCTTTTTTTGTGAGGTAGAATTTTGTTCTACATTTTTCTCCAGCTCTGTCCAGGACCCTCTGTTGTGATCCCTGTCAGAGCAGTCAGTAGTGGTAGCTGAGCACCATCTAACTGTGCTGGACTCAGTCTGTTGGAGGCTATGGTAGTTGTGGTCCATTAGTCCTTTGGATTAATCTTTCCCTTGTGTCTTTGGTTTTCTTCATTCCCCCTTGCTCTAGATGGGGTGAGACCAGTGGAGTATCTTAGATAGCCACTCACAAGCTTTTAAGATCCCAGACGCTACTCACCAAAGTAGAAGGTAGAACATTTTCTTTATAAACTATGTTATGCCAACTGAGCTAGATGTTTCCTGAGACCATGGTCCCCACAGCCCTCAGCCCAGTAATTCAGTCCTTGAGGGAAGTTGGTTGTGTCTACGGAGCTTCCATGACCTTCCCTTGGACAAGTTGTGCTGGCTTCTCCAGTATTGTATAGTGTCTTACCCTTCACCAAAATTATCACTTATCTATTATCTATTTAGCGTTTTTTCCATCCCCACCACTCCCCAGTACATAATTCTTCTTAAAGTCATTCTTCAATCAAGAAAAAATTTCTATACCCAGGACAAAGAGCAGACATGGGTCATCACTGCCTTAAAACTGCCATTGAATCTGAACAAACTTGTCAAGGCTTAATGGTAACATCATTTAAAAAAGAAGAAGCCTTGTTCTTGTTCTTGATCCTTTGCCTTTACTTTGCACATTACTTTTTATTTAAGAAGCAGTACCATTTTGTGAGAGTTAGGATACTTCAAATCTCAGGTACTATACTGGATGGTATTCATCTTAACCAAAACACACTTTAATACTTTAGTATAGCCATTCAAATCAGCACATGTTGATGATACCTTTACATCAAAGTAGACGGAAAGAGTATAACCAGAATGACTAAAAATATCTCTTGTTTTCCATGTTGTTACTAAAATATAAGTGTACGGTCCTTTGGCAGAAAAACAGTCTGATCCTGAGCATCAGGGAGCCAATTGTTCTTTCCCAGTCTGCAGTGCTGACTCTAAATTATCTTCAGCACATCTTTACAAATCACTTAACCTTTCCACAGTTTCTATATCTAAAAACTCGGAATTAGTGAATGAGAGTGCAGTGCTTGTCAGCTATTACAAAGAAACACAAGAAGAAGAAATGAGATAATTCTGATAAGGGCTAGCTTCAGCCAATCATGTGGACAAAGTATTATCCAAGGAGTGGTGCAAAATGTCTCTTTACTTCATGGACAGATGGTGCTTCTGAGAATTGAGAGATTATGAAATTGGGCAGAAAATAAGGAAGGCAAATGCCAGAAGACAGAAGCCCACAAGGAAAGGAGGAAAGGATTGGCCGTTATTTGATAGGGAAAGTAGAGGAATAAAACAAAGGTCTAAGATATTACAAGGACAAAAAAATCAGAAAAATAGACATAACTATAATTCTTATGAGTTACTAGAATAATTTGGCATATCAGCTTTAAGGAAAATGCCATTTCTTCTAGAGTAATATATGTTGAGAACATTAATTTGTCATGATTTGGTTTCTTATTAATTCCTACAATGAGTTTAGACAAGAGTACTAAAGGTAATACAGACTTAGAGTTAAATCAGCATAGCTTTATAATCCTAACAACATACTGGGAACCATGGATGAGACAGGGAGGGCAAAGCAGAGAAGTAGAGGAACACTCAACACTATTTCCCCAGCTCAGGGCTAAGATGCAAGTATGTTAAATCCTTGAAACAATCTAAGAATCTGATAACATTACTATTTCAGCGTATTAATGATGAGAGTGAGGCTTAGAAAGAATAAATAATTTGTCTAAAGTTATGTGGTTAATGCATATCCAATCCAGGGTTAAAATTTAGGTCTGTTTGACTCTCTTGTATTTGTACTAAATTAGCATGTGTAAAGTAAAAACTCAAATAATTATTTTTCTATCAAAATTCTACAATTTATTATTCATCATGAAGACATAAACAGATGAAGAAATACAGTAAGAAAAAAGATTTAAATAAATCAAGAAATCTAGATATCCACAAATAGGGATAAGTTGAACTATGATTACAATAAGATGATATGTGGTCTTTAAAAAGAATAAGCCAACTGTACTTAGGCTAATCAAATAATTGATCAGGAAAAATTCTTTATAGAAGAATCCCAGGTAATAAATGAAACAGAAATGGAAGAATTAGAAAATCATTTTGCAACCCTTAATGGAATAATGGAGTCATGCAATAATAATCACTGGATGCCAAAAACATTAGGCAAAATGTTGATGGAAAACGTTATAATGAGCATATCAGGCTGACATTTCTCTGTTCATCTTCAAATCACTCAGAGTGAAAGAGGAGACATGTGGGTCTCCTGAAGTGATATAGCTGGAAGAACACAGTAGCACCTATGAAGGAGTCTTGCCAAAAATGTTGAACCTGAATTTGATCTAGTGTCTAGATCTAACTGCCAGTGTACTGGAAATGTAAGGGATAGAGGAACAAGTGAAACAGCACCTGTAAGGAACAGTCAACCAAATCCAGAAGGTGGACCCTCAACAAATAAATAACCCAGTTTTTTGAACATCTAAATGGCTTTTTTTGTTTGTTTAAGGAAAAGAATTGTTAAAGGTCAAAAGAAGCACCCAAGTGTCTCCTAATCTAAACAAAACAACTGTAAAAAGACATTTTTGAGATAATCGGGAAAGTTGAAAAATGGACAGGATATTGGATTATATTAAGAATTATGGTTAATTTTCTGAGATGGGATAATAGCATTGTAATTATATTTTTTTAAGTCCTTATCTCTTAGAGATACATACTGAAGTTATTTACGGGTGAAATTACATGACATCTAGGATTTGTTTTTAAATACTCCAGAAAAAAAGGGGAAGATCTAGATAACACCAGATTAACAAATATATTTCTTATAATGAAAATTTCCAACATACATAATAGCAGTGAAAATGATACAATGAATCTGCCAATCTTGTTTCACGCTATCCCTTCCACACATACTTTTCTTCTGGTATTTTAAAATAAATCTCAAACATCACACAACATATTAATTCACCCAAAAATACTTCAGCACACATCTCTAATTGATAAGGACTTTTTTTTTTTAACATAATCACCATGTCATTATCACACCTAATGAAGTTATTACCCCTTAAAATTAACTAATACCCTGTAAAACTGTCAAATATTAACATATTGACAGAGTAGGAGAAAATTTCTGGGAACCATAAACCCAAAAAGGGTCTGATATCCAAAATATATAAAAATTCTACAACTTAATAGCGAAAAGACAACCCAATCAAAAAATAGGCAATATACTTGAACTGACACTTCACAGAGGAAGATATTCAAATGGCCAACAAGCACATAAAAAGACACTCAACATCATTAGCCATTAAAAACAAACGAACAAATCCACTGTGGTCAAGTCGATTCTGACTCATACTGACCTCATGTGACAGAGTAGAATTGCCCCCATACGGTTTCCTTGGCTGTAACCTTTACAGGAGTGGATTGTCAGGTATTTCTCCCTTGGAGGTGCTGGCTGTGTTCTAACCACCAACTTTTCAGCTAGCAGCCGAGCATTTAACTGTTTGTGCCACCAGGCCTCCTTAGTCGTTGCTTAAACTAATCTAATTTTGGTGTCCTACCAGATTTATAGTAGTCCTTGGGTGGCACAAATGGGTAAGTGCTCGACTATTAGCCAAAAGTTTGGCAGTTCAAAACCACGCAGAGATGCCTTAAAAGATAGACCCAGCAATCTGCTTCCAAAAGGTCCCACTCTTGAGAACTCTATGGAACAGTTCTACTCTGTACACGTGGAATTGACATGAGTCAGTATTGACTGAATAACAACTAACAACAACCAAATTTACATTGCAAAATTGCCCTGACATCTCTAAAATCAGAAATCTCCAGTAATCTGTCCAATCTGATGTTCTAGTATTCTGGGTTTTAGAGCAAATGTGGTCTAAAAGATTGCTACTTTAATTTACTGTGTTTCCCCCTTACCCACTACCACATGTTGTGTGCCTGAAAAATCTTTAATTTGGCTTATTCTGGTTAAAACCTTTCTTATTTCTGTATTCCAAGACTTCCTTTGGTAGAGCGGCTGGTGACTTTCCTTCAACTCCAGAACAGCAAACCTTCTCGGTGTTTATTTCTCTGGTGGTTCAAATTGAAAGCACAGCCACCTTTCAAAACTGTCCCATGGCCACATGAGACTTGCCTTAGAATCCAGCTGCTGCACATCATTTTCTGTCCTTCCCAACCTACTTTCCTAGCTAAGAATTGATTAACATACTAACTGGGCTGGCTGTCTTTAAGAGGGATGTGCCTTTTCTCAGCTTACATTTTAAATAATTTAAAGA
The DNA here is from genome assembly GCF_000243295.1 of Trichechus manatus latirostris. Taxonomy (NCBI): domain Eukaryota; kingdom Metazoa; phylum Chordata; class Mammalia; order Sirenia; family Trichechidae; genus Trichechus; species Trichechus manatus. The sequence goes on from NW_004444086.1 coordinate 3,099,542, forward strand.
GATTAGTGCCTAAAGTTGTTGTATCTTTACAGCAACAGTTTAGATTTAACTGAAGTGGCATAACGGAACCAACATCTCCTTTTTAAATATTTTTTTCTCAGTTTCTTCTTTTCAATCCTAAATGGAAAATGAAGCAAGAGTGCATAACTAGTAGAAGACCATGGAATGTTATTCTCTGTGTGAAATTCTAGAGCAACAATTATTTTTAGTAACATCTGGGCCAAATGTTCTCACAGGACTTAATTCATTCTGAAATTGAATACGTACAATAATAAGATGAGGTATTTATAATTCTGAAGTACTGTTCTACAAGCAACTTTATAATTAGAATGAATCTTCATTTACATTTCAACAACGTTTTAATAGGTATAGGGTGTACAACATACTCATGTACAGAAACAATGTTCTTTTCTGGACAAAATAATAAAATAATTTTTGTGACTATAAAATGATGCAAAATCTGCTTTTCAACTCAGCTTCTTTCTCTGTTAGGGATGGTTTAATGTTTCTTCTATTATAAAACCTAGGGATATTAAGCCATGATGAAAATTTATGAACTGCAGAGTTGCTAGTCCAGCACCAAGATGATATAACTATCTAATCATGCTAAAACTTCCTGGGACCTGTTTTTTAATTAGCACTGAAATATCACACTGAAGGGTATACTTATAATGTCATAAACAAGACCCCCGAAAATGGGTGTTCTGAAGGGACGGCATGAAATAATTTGTGAAATTTGCTTTGATTAAAAAAAAAAAAAAGGCAAAGTATTACTTGTATGGAATACTTAGGTTTTGCTTTCTGGTTTTTGTTATTTTTTCTACAATGTATTCTTTTAAAAGATCAAAGAAATCCTACTTTAAAGTTTTGACCACTAAACTTATACCTTCAGAGAGCTGGGCCCCTTGGTGGACGGCAATTGTGTGCACAAGCAACACCCTGGATGGGCTACTTTGCCAGTCTCTGCATAGACAGGGTAAAACTCGGGTCTTCTCTCAAGGAGCTTAAGGGAGTCTTAAGATAACAGGGAAATCAGCTATTCAACTTAGAGACATGAAGTAATGCACAAAAGGAGAAAAATATAACAAAATATGGTGCTTTGTCAAACCTTTAGTAATACTGTTCCTGTGAAATATTTTTATCAGTGCATTAAACTATAATGATTGCCTTTAAAAGTCTTTAATCATTGTGCTACAAGTGAAATTGACTATAAAATCTACCACATTTTGGATAAAGTTGAAAGGATTATGCTTTTAAGAATAATGTTCTTTAATATTCAGTACTATTAAATTCTGATATTTTCATTAGAAACTTTATATGGGGATGGTCTTCTAGATACCTAAGGTAGAACTAACAAGCAAATAAGTATTATTCCTATGCATTCACCATACCTTTTTAACCACATCATAATGTATAAACATTATAATAAAATCTAATCCAAAATAAACGCATTCTCTTATCTACAAATCAACACCACCTGTCAAAAAAAAAAAAAAATCTGTGTACTGTCTGTAGATAAAGAGGTGTTTGTCACAATTTTTAGTTCTGTGTACACAGCTCTATAGAAATCTATATTCAAAACAATAAGATTAGGGTACACGAGAGTTTTAGACTCAGGAATGGGCTGGACTCTCAGATTATGAATTATGTGGTTTGGGGAAAGTTTGTCCTTCCATCTGTGAAATATTCATAATAAATGAAGTGTTAGTACATGTAAAACATCTTGGGGGCAGTGTCTGACCTTTCTAACTTCACAAGCGGAAAGGAGAATCAAGATCAACAGCCCAAGACTCACACACTACAGGGGAAGTCAGCACAACGCGACTAAACCAAAGCTAAGAAGTTTCCTGAATACAATCAAACACTTTGAGGGACAGAGTAGCAGGGGTAGGGGTCTGGGGACCATGCTTTCAGGGGACATCTAGGTCAATTGGCATAACAAAGCTTATTAAGAAAATGTTCTGCATCCTACTTTGGTGAGTGGCATCTGGGGTCTTAAAAGCTTGCAAGCGGCCATCTAAGATGCATCAACTGGTCCCAACCACCTTGAGTAAAGGAGAATGAAGAACACCAAAGACATAAGGAAAGTATTAGCGCAAGAGACAGAAAGGGCCACATAAACCAGAGACTTCATCAGCCTGAGACCAGAAGAACTAGATGGTGCCCAGCTACCACCAATGACCGCCCTGACAGGGAACACAACATAGAGTCCTGGATGGAGCAGGAGGAAGGGGGGGTACAGAACTCAAATTCTAGTAAGAAGACCAGACTTAATGGTCTGACTGAGGCTGGAGGTACCCCAGAAAACATGACCCCTGGATTCTCTATCAGCCCGGAACTAAAACAATTTCCGATGCCAACTCTTCAGACAGGGATTGGACTGGACTGTGGGACATAAAGTGATACTTGTGAGGAATGTGCCTCTTAGCTCAAGTAGATACAAGAGACTAAATGGGCAGCTTCTGTCTGGAGGTGAGATGGGAAGGCAGAGAGGGTTAGGAGCTGGTTGAATGGACATGGGGAATGAGGGGTGGAAAGGAGGAGTGTGTTGTCACGGTTTGGGGAGAGCAATTAGAGTCACATAACAATGCATGTATAAATTTTTGTATGGGAAAAAATTTAAAAATTTTAAAAATAAAAGATCAACAGCCCAAGGCTGATTCCTATGAGATGGAGGTCAGACATGCCTCCTCCTCTCTCTGCCGTCTTTAACAATTCTGACACCAACCGTCCCTCCCACAGCAGTCTTTACTTCTCTGCTGGGTTCGATAATTCATTGCAGTGGCCACACAGAACTCACAGACAATACTCACAATTATGAGGTTTATTAGGAAAGTAACAGGTTACAATTCCAGCTCAGTAACACTCAGGATACAGTTCTTCCATCAAGACTTTCTCTTTTCTGCTGTGCTCGCAGGCACAACTGCATCTGGTCCTAGGCCTCTGCTCTGCTCAGGTAAGTGTTACAAGAGTCTTTTAGCCCCTGCCAGTAAGTGCCCAGAAGCACTCTACTCCACCAGCAAGCCTTCTGCCCAAAGGCACTTAGTTTTCTCTCCCCGTTGGCCGGGAAGCCCACCACGTAGTCTCCTACCATCGTTTCTCTGCCACCGCTTCTCTCTCTCTCTCTCTCTCTCCACTCCCGGCTGTTCTTCCTTGGTGGAGGTGGGATTCTCTGTTTCTCATCTCTGGGGTGGCTCATTTCAAGCCCAGTGGGATGGCAAAACTGACCAATCCCCTTGGTGGGCCACAATTATCTTATTTGCACAGTCAACCAATCACTTGGGTGGAAGTTACAAGACCATGGCTAGAAAGGCCACACAAAAACGATCAATCGCATCACAGTACAGGACCTTGAACATGGGAAATACTCAGCATATGGCAACTGCTATTACTATTATTGTGCTTGTTATTAATAATACTTACAATACTTCCTCAGAAAGCAATTTAATCTGATACTAAAGGCACAAGCCAAATGGGATAGGATTAAGGGATAAGGGACCTAACAATGTCAACAAAACCCAACACTGAATCTTAAATGATGAAATTTTCTTTTCAGCTGAGGACAGTGGATAATCTTTTTCTAAATCAATATATACAAAACTATTTTTCTACTAAATCACCTAAAAGACTATATTATAGCTGTATTTTAAAGTGTAGTTGCTGTGCAATAGATTTCATGGCTTCTTTTCAGTGCTCAAGGCAAAGGACAAAAATATGCTGAAGAGCTACATCGAACCAAGGCCCGATGGACAATAAATAAACATAGTTTTCACAAGGACGTCCTCCATCTAAACATTTTTGACATTTCGGAGTAAATTAGATTTAGGAGATCCTTCTACAGAATCAGCATTAATCAAAACAGACTAGAGTATAGGAGCCTAACTCCATGATCAGAAAAATCAATCTATAATTTCCACTGACCCCAAACAGCAATCTCCAATTTCACATTGAATCTAGCTAAGTCACTTGCACAGTAAACAGTAGCATCTGGCTCTCATGTGGGATGCTTTATACAATGGGCTGATCCATAACTTCAGTCTACTTTAGACATTTAGATGGATGGGCTAAGAGCCCAGTGTGTTATAATAACCCTGAAAAGCTTTTGGCTCTGGCTGTGAACACATTAGCATTAACTTAAATCTGTTGCTTTGTTTACAACAAGAGATATTTGCTTGTGCTTTCTGCCTAAATAGAAATGGTTAAAGGTACCCAAAACCTTAAGGAGTGAAATTTACAGTGGGTACAGCAGTTATTCAAGGTATTGAGCCTCCACTGAACATCTTTTTTTTGCATTTCTCTGAATTACATGTTTTTAAAATAAGTGATATCTTATATTTGGAATCTCTTGTCAATATTAGGAACATTAATGCCTAATTTCCCTTTTCTGGTTTTTTTTCCCCCTTCATAACCTGAAGCTTAAAATAAGTAGTCATTTAGAGGACTCCTTGAAGATGTCACCGTTCAGAAATGTCACACATGCGGCCATTTGTTTCTGAGCTAGAGAGTGCAGACTGTTTAGAACAGTGTTCCAATTATTCTTGCTGAAACTACTCAAAGCTACCAGAACTATTTTCTCCCAATATATCAGTATAACTTAATGCCTAGAATGAAAAGATGCTCTCACTGGACCAGTAGAAACTGATTATTACACATTAAAGATATAATCAGAGGGCCTCTGTAATGTAGTTAAGGTTTCCCAAAAAAGTAATTAAACAACATCCAGTCTAATTTTGTGTTTATTGCTTTTACACACAGTATTAACAAAGATAAATTACATGTGACATTGATTCATATTTACATTGATTTCAAACGAATATGTGAAGTTCATCCTGATCAAAATTAGACTGAATAATTAACAGATGGACATTCTAATACCATTATGGAACAGAATAAAGTTGGATTACCTTATTTCGTTATACTCGTAAGCAAGCATTACAATGTTCTTTTTATTTGTTCTACCATTCAATCAACAAATATCCTTTGAATATCTCTTATGAGTCTGGCATTAATCTAAAAAGAGAAAAATTAAGCTAAATCTTTATTTTAAATTACATTAACTTGTAAATGGTTTTAAATATGTCACCACGAATAGTGCTTGTGCATAAAAAGAGCATTATATGACTCAGAAAACAACCCAGGTGAAAAGAAGCTTCTAAATGTTCTCATGGTATGTGATTTGCCATAGGGTACAATGATCCCCCTTATCAGTTAGGGAGGTCCATATTCCTGGTAAGCCAAGTCTGAAAAACTTTTCTAATGATCAGGTATTTCAAATCTCATCACATGACCCACAATGAAAATGTACATGCTAGTGCCCTAAGAAAGGAGCCCTGGTGGCGCAGTGGTTAAGAGCTCAGCTGTTAAGCAAAAGGTCAGCAGTTTGAATCCACCAGCCGCTCCTTGGAAACCCTATGGGGCAATTCTACTCTGTCCTAAAGAAAGGGTCACTATGAGTTGGAATCACCTCAACGGCAATGGGTTTTGGAAGCCCTAAGAAAACCAAACAATTTTCTTTTTAAAGACTTTCTGATCTATTTCAAGACATCTTAGAGAAAGGGAGTGAAATTGCAGTGGTTTTACTATCCTGGTAATGCCACAACTAAATTAAATGAAAAATAACTCTGCAAAATAAGGGGATGAACTGGATCAGTCCTAATGTCTGTTTCAACTCTAGGTCCCTAACCTCAAGCGCCTTCTCTGCAAAGTGGAAGTCTGGGACATAGATGGCCCTTCTGCATTAATTATAGCCTGCTTAAAGTGACAAATAAGAAGACAAGAAGGGACCACAAATGTGTTAAACAGGACTTGTGTGAGTGAGAAGGGGAAATGGATATTTTCTTTTATTTCTTTTCATATTAGTATATAAATTTGTGAAGAAAAGAAATTCTAAAACTCCCATAATGACCATCTCCACACTAAAAACCAAGTGGCATGAAGAGAAATGATGTTTCTTCAGCTTTGAGGCCAAGGAATCAATGTGCCCAATCATGGGCATTTTGTACTGGGCTCTCCTTTAAAGAGACAAAGTCTGGCATGTGGCCAAAAAAGGGGGTGTGGTCTGGGGGCCAAGAAAAGGGGGCTAGTCAGAAGAAGCAGAGAGAGAGGGCTGGGTCAGAAAGAATATCTCCGAAAAATTCCTCATACTGTGCTCACCTATTCTCTCCAAGCAAGTACCAGCTGCCTATCTGTGTTTCTTTGTCAGCTTCTGTGAAATAGCTAACAAAATTACGAACAGCAGTAAGATTCTTTTCCAAAACAAAGTTAGCTTCAATCAACAATATGGAAGGAGGAAAAGGTGGGGTGGGGCAGGGGATCTTAATTTTTCTATGGCTTCATTTTATATGACTTGTACTTTATGTCACCAGGCTCAAAGAATGAATTAGAACCCTCTCTATACTAGTGCTTATGCCGTTCAGTGGCAAGTGAACAATCCATGTTCATGGCACTTTGGGTGGGGCAAGCTCTTGTCTGTTGTCTGGTGCTCTCTGACTGAAACCATCTACAGTGTTGCAAAGGCTATAAGGGAGAATGGACCTCACATAAGCATACTTTCTTTGCTTCCATCCCACTATCTTTCCCACCCAAAAGTTTCCACCAATGCCTACATGTTTCTGGAACCAGTCTTTGGCCCCAAATCTTGCAGTTTGTGCAGAGACTCACAGAAAAGACTAGAAGTTATTCCTGAAAGAAAAGAATAAAAATTTTCCAATGCTTTAAGACACAGCCTAATTATTTGCCTATTGTCTTTCAAGGGCACACCCTACACCTTGACCTAAGACCCTATCAAGTGTTCATAAAAAAGTGCCAGGGCAAATAAACAACCTGTGTTCCTAAATCCCCACTTACAGCCTCTTCCAACCACATATACTTCTTTTCATTCTCTAAAACAAATTTAGTGTTATGTGCCTGGAAGGAAAAGTAAGATGTTATTGGACGCATCCCCCTTGCCTTCAAAGAAGACCACACCTAAGACACCACAGAGGTAAGGCTGTCTCCTGATGTGTAAGTATGGGAATGATTCAATTTCCTGTACCACACACCCTTTTCCCAAAGATGGATTCTTGTTACCAGCAAACAAACAAACAAAAGAAACCCCAGTACTTAGAAATCTGTACCTCTCACTTCTCACTACTCTTTAATTGGGTTTTTGAAGCAAGAAAGACAATTTGCTTGCTAGAAAAAGGGAGAGAGAACTCCATCATCCCTCCACTGGAGGCACCTGTTCTACCAACTGACACTACCTCATATAAATTTTTACCATTAAAAAAAGACAATACACCAGCACTGTTATTTACCAGAAACTGACCAAATCTGTGTGCTCTTAACTGCTGTTTCACCCTGCTTTCTCTCCCACCACCTACTCACCCAAAACAGAAAAGGGGTGGCAACCACTGAATATTTCTCCTGCATAGACACAGCCACTATCTTAGCACATGCAGTGATCCAGACCAAGGAGCCACCACCCTCTCTCCCCTCTCCCGCTGCTAGTACCCCCACTCCGGGTTTGGAAACCTGAAATCAATTCCCTTTAACTAGATCTAAAAAATCTTCCCTACAATTACAAAAATAGTAAATGCAAATCAGAAAAACACATCACGTGGACAACAAACCAAAATCAGGGCTGGGGACCATTTGCACATCAGCTCTGCCTATGAACTCCAGGGTGGCATGGAAAGCAACGCCGCCCAACCTAGATCCTGGGAGGGTGTTTTACAAAGGGCTTCCAGCACCCCCTTCCCATCAACACCACCACTTCCTCCGAGCTTCCCAATCGCTCTGAAAAAAGACCTTCTTTAAGCACTTACTGGGAGCAGCAGCTTCTCTCCGCAGTGTGCCTGTGAGTCACGCAGCAGGAGGGGCCCTGGAGCAGGGCAAATCGGAGAACCCCCGGCTTTCCCGAAGGCTGATGTCTATGAGACAGCAGCCCGGGAGCCGACCTTCCCATTACAGCTTCAGACGGTAATTCATGTGCTTTCGGCGGGCCAGTCCCAGCTGCCCACAGAGCACCACATGATCCGCTCTGACATCAGATCAGCCAGACGAGACAGCCCATCCGCCAGCCTATTCCACACTCGTGGCTTGCATCATTTTGGGAGGCTTTGGTTTGCATTTAAGCAGTTGGTACCGAGTAAGGAACTGTTGTTTTCTCACAAAAATATTTTTTTGCTTGGTTCCTTCTGTTTTTAACAGGAGGGAAAAAAAAATAAGCAAGAAAAGCATTTGGTTTTGTTGGCAGCCAGAATCTATCAGATAGATGGGAAGTAACTGGAGTTCTACATGTGGTTCAGGGAAGCCAAGGAATAAACTACTGTCAAGATGCCAAAGCCGTGGGAGTGATTTCATCTGCAAATCACTACCACCACCATCCCTACCACCTTTCAGTAGATCATTTCTTAAAATAAGTTTAAGTCATGAACTATTGGTGGGGTTTGTGGGAATTTTTTGAAGCTAGGAACCATTGCTTTTAATTCATGGAAGATCTCAGGGAGGTAGCCACTAGACTCAGTGCCATATCCAACAGTTCCATGGTGAGAAGACCACCTAAAGTCCAACAGAAACACACCAGCAGACCTAGACAGACAGAGAGGGAAGCAGGCAGAGGCAGGATCATCTATTCATGCTTGCATTCATTCATTTAGTAACCATTCATTGATCACCTACTATGTACCCAGTACAAACGGAGATACCTGAACAGGGAGGAGAGGGTGAATATTTTAACAGCATGCACGGTTTCAAATAAGATTTATTTTTATCTGGGCACATTGTCTCTAATTCTACTTCTGTGAGAAGAAAACACGGATGTAACAGACTACCAAGGCTCCTTATAAAATGTCCTGTGTCTAATACTGAATCTGAAAGTCAATAAAACTTTGTTTTATCTTAACTTCATTATAATAAATGAAGATGAGGTGTAAGGTAAGAATAACCAAAATCATTAAATCTTTATAAAGCAAAATTATAGAAAAACTAAGTAACAGTGACCAGAAATGTAATTCTTCCTTAGCAGAGAGAATTCACTCTCTTTAACAACTTTAATTGCATGACTTCCTGCGTGTTTAGTTTATCAACTATATTTTAGGTATTTGTGTAGAAACAGGATATTCCTAACCAGCTTATAAACCCATTAAACATCATATACTTTAGTATAATTTACAGTGACTTAAACATAATAGGTGTTTAATAAATATTCAGAATAAATGAACTGACTCAGTTTATTCTTTATCTGGCTAATTCCCAACAGAAACCAAATGGAAATTATTGCCCTGTGGACTCTCATATTGACTACGTCACAGTCACAGGCAACCTGTTCATCTTCTCAGGGAAAATATCATAAGCTTGGTATAAAATAAAAAGATGATTTAAATATTATACATAAAATCACAAATAGATGTATTATTTCCATAGGAATGATACTATGTACATACTATCTTATAGTATTAATAAATAGTACAATCTACTCTAAAGGTAAGAAAGAAAGACAAACAAAATAATGAAAGACAAGAATTTTCATATTTTGTGATTATTCTGTGGAAAGAGCCTATTTTAAAACTAAGAAATAAGAAAATTACAGTTTTATGCTTGAAAAAAGTATTTTGGTTTAGAGTTTCTTGGGATTTTTTTTAACCTTTAACTTTATACATACTATAATTAACCTTGAACATTTTTAAATAACACTTTAAACACTGTACCAACACACTCATAGAAGTGATCGTTTGCCACTTTTTCTTACTCTATGGGGCAAGTAAAGTGAGAAATTTGGCCTCACAAAAAAAAATGCTTCTTTCAAAATCTATACAGCTAAGAATAGTTTAATATTCAAAATATTATCACCACTATTGATAAAGCCCTAGTTCATGCTACCATCATCATTTACTTCCTTACTACAGCAATTGCTTCCTCTTTGTCCTCCACAGAACAAGCAGAATGTTCTTAATCAAACTGAATCACACTTCTACTCTTCTTGTTCAAACCTTTATGAAGTAAAATCAAAGCATCCAGTGGTTATCTGTTTCATTTAATTCCTTACCGTGGCCTCCAAGATCCTTCATATAGTGTATAAATTTTTCTAAAGTAACTTTCTTCACTAGTAAATACCACACTGAAAGTTACTCTTCTTGGCTGAGTTATTGTTCTTCAAGTAATTAACACTTCTTTTCTGTAACTGACTTTTTAAATTAGGATAGCTATCAGAAATGGAATTATTGAGTCACAGGTGGTGGCCTTCCATATTTAGCATTTAAGCTAACTATGTGGTTGCCCATCCAAAAACTATAGCTCTCAATCTTGCTTATAACTAGGTGTGGCTTGTCAGCAGAATTCCAGCTCTCTTGACTTAGCATAAAGTTGTTTGTCCTAGACTTCCTTGTCTCCCCTCATGCAAGTTGGGACACAGACTTGTCTGTGATCTAACTTCAACCACATAACCTGGACACCTAGGGGATGGCAGAGCAAAAACAACAGAAGAAAACTGGGCCCCAACCTGACAACACAAAGCAGAGCTATCCTGCCAGCTGGACCACTCACTCTAAACTGTTGTATGAGAGAAAAATAATTTTTTTAAAGACACTTTGTTTTGGTGCCTCTTTGTTACAACATTTTAGCTTCTATCCTGACAAATTCATGAACTTTTTATTATTTTAATTTTACTAGGATAATGTTCCTGGGATTCATTCCATAAATATTTATTTGGTATCTCCTAGAAGGTGGTCTCTTATGCACATTGGAGAATGCAAACCTCTATAAGATCTTGTCCTTTCCTCCAAGAAATATTACCAAGAAGACGAGAAAATTCTTGATTCTCTCTTCCACTGGGCTGGCCCAGCACTTCCTGGCAGACTGCTAAAATCTTACTGGGTCTGGACTTTTTAAGACTCCTAATTCATATTGCCCGATTACTTAGCAGAACGCCTATAATCAAATGACACTGCCACCAGTTTGCATGCGATTATTGTTTTACTGCATCCTTGTCAGCACTGAGGTTTATTTCTTTGAAAGAAATTCCACTAATTTGATAAAGAAAAAATAGGATATATTCTCTTTTTTATTATTAGAAGGTTGAACATGACTCAACATTTACTATTTATTGGTATCCATCTTTTGAGAGTTGTTTGTATCGATTTTATTTTTACTGGATTTTCAGTATTTGTCTTGTCCATTCTGTTGTTTCATTATCTGCCTTTCAATCCTGCTTTTGTGAAGCATGTTGAAATGTTTTATTGTTATCAAATTTTTAATTTTTCCCTTGTAACTTGTTCTCTTGAAACCTCCTGTAATGCCCAGATTTTGACCTAAATACCACTCCCCACTAAAAAGAACCCAGGCTCTTTGGAGAAAAAGCTGATTTCAGGTCTGAGACAGAAAATGTGTAAGATAAACCTAGGACATTGTCTTATGCCAGAAAACAAGAAAACTTTCAAAGAACATTGAGGTCATGTCAAAAAGACAAGGGAGTCAGCTTAAAAAGGTTCCTAAAGGCCAATGTCATCAAAACATCTGTTCTACTTACTGAGGCTGTGTAACAAGCCCTGCCAAATTTAGCGGCTTAAAACAACATTTATTTTTCTCTCAAATCTGCAGTCTGGGCAGGGCTCAGCGAGTCAACTGGTTTCTATTTAGCATTAGCTGAGCACCTCAAAAGCTAGAGACTGGAATCTTCTGAGGGCTGACTCACCCGTATGTCTGGTGCCTGGGCTCAAACAGCTAAGGGATGGAACAATTAGGGTTTCTTAGCCATCTCACTATTTCTCTATACTGTCTTTCCATATGCTGTCTCCAACATAGTGGATTCAGGGTGGCTGACCTTCTCTAAAACCATGTGTCCCGAGAGAGAGTGCCAGACAGAAGCTGTATCACGTATTATTACCCAAAAGTCAGCAGCAAAGCTTCTGCTCAGATTCACACTTGGTAGAGAAGTGTTAATATCACATTATAAGAAGAGCATGAGCAATGGAATATATTAGTGTAGCTTTCTTTGAAAACTACAATCTGTCACACCATCAAAAAGAATATTATAATCGACTACACCCCTTGAAGATATAAAAATCGTAATGATACTGTCTTGAAAGAAGTACGTCCAGAATGCTCCTCTCACGTACTTTGGACTTATCATCAGGAGGGACAAGTCCCTGATGAAGGACATCATGCTTGGTAAATTAGAGGGTCAATGAAAAAGAGGAAGACCCTCAAAAAGATGGATTGATACAGTGGCTGCAACGATGGGCTTGAGCATAACAATCGTGAGGATGGCACAGAATGGGGCAGTGTTTTGTTCTATCGTATATAGGGTCACTATAAGTTCGAACGCACTCGGTGGCACCTAACAACAACAACAACGATACTTAACACAGAAAGAAAACTAAAAATAATTGAGGTGGCTATTACATCAATTTCTCACTCAAAAATTGGTAAAGAGAGAGCTTTAAAGATTAATTCTTTTTCCACGTGGGACTCTATTGCAGAGTAGTAACAAATAGACCCAGCTGACGAGGAAAAGCAATTTGTGACAGAAAAATCCTAGCTCATGAATGTAACTTATAGAATGGGGAAAAAAATCACCATTTTGCAACTCATAGTGAAATAACTGATTCAGGCAAAAATTAGCAGTAGATCCTAAAAGCATTGTGTATAAGGTGGATAAGGGAATGTACATAAATCTATTGCTAAGGTATTAGCACAGAGAATATTTACTCATCTGTGGGGAAAAATCATAACTTTACAAAGGAGAGATCTGGCTATTCCACATTTACCATTAATCCAGTGATTAATCTTAAGCATCAAAGAAAATAAAACAACTAGGGATTAAGTGACTCGATATAACGTTCACAGCGTCACCCTTGAAATGTTCTTGACAAGAACGTTTTAACTGACTTTAGTCACACCTTTAGAAAGAAATTTCTAGGTTACGGGAAATACAGCAGCTAACTGAACAAGTTAAAGTAAACCAAAAGGAAACAATCATAAAATCCAGAAGGTGACAACAAGTGAATGCCATGAAAAAAAGAGATGGGAGAAACAAGAGCAATAACAGCCAAATGGCAAGACCCATGCAAGTCACTGATTGGATTGGGGTTTAAGAAAATTACCTGAAAACACATTTTAGCTACAATTGAGGAAATCTGAATATGCACTGTATTGCAAATAATCAGGGAATTATTGTTAATTTTGTAGATGTGTTAATGATAATAACATTTGTGCTTAGTTAGGGAAAAGGTTTTTATTTTAAAATGCCTTACTAAAGAATGCAGGATAAAAAAAAAATAGAACGGACTTCCGGCAAAATGGCGCTCTAGGCAGAAGCACCATGCCGTCCCTCCACAGCAAAGATTCGAAAAACTAAACCAAACAGAGAAAACAACAATCCTGAAACCCTAAAACATCAAATGAAGAGATAAACAACTCAGCCAAGCACCAAATGGAGTGAGAAAACAGACAGAGAA
>NW_004444086.1:3122082-3129471 GCF_000243295.1 Trichechus manatus latirostris
ATATATATATGAGTATTCTGCCTACTATTATTTCTAGCTGTATGTGTGTGTGTGTGTATGTGTGGGTGAGGAATGTTTCATAGGAAAACATAATAAAACATAAAACTTCTCCCAAAATCCAGGGATTTTCTAAATATTCACTTCCAATTTTTCTAATTTTTAGACTTAATTTTTTTTAACCATTTAACTATTTCAATTACCTGAAACTTTTTGGAGTATTGTTTTTTTCCAAATATCAAACCAACAGTCCTAGAAAATTTATTAAATAATTTCTCTCCTTCTCCCTGATTCTTATGCCTATTTTGTCTTTTATTAATTATTGATATATTAGTATCTATTTCTGAGATAACTATTTCCATTGACTTATTTATAGCAACATCAGAACCTACAGACTGGGAAAAGTTATAGAAGTGCCATTTTAATTTACTCATTGCAGCTTTATGTAATAATAAACCAACTGAACACAATATTTCTCTTTTAACTTGAAATATTGCCTGTGTATTTTTGCCTATATATTTTTCCATTATTGCCTGTATATTTTCCCAGATAGTTTTTAAAATTATTTCCACTGGCCCTACCTCAAAAAACAATCCCACTGAGTTCCCCCCACACACACACACACATACATTGGGTTTCTGAATAAAATTGAATTGAGAAACATTATCTACAACTAATCCCACTCAAATTTTAAGAGCTCTGGTTTTTATTTCCTCCTTGTATTAAGTCACAATGTATTTCCCTCAAATTCTCCAACCACACTTGTTTTATTTCTGTCCTCTAGAGCTACGTAAAATTTGTGTGCTTCTCTGCCACAAACATCTGAAGAGAGCAATTATGCTCCCAATTTACTCAGCCATTTCCTATTTGATATGATTTTCACTCTCTTCATCATCCTGCTCACCCACTTCTGGATATGCCCCAGTTTGTCAGTGTTTCCTCTTTAAATGTGGGACCCAGATCTAAGGTCTCAAGGCTCCAAATGTTTGTGGTCTGAGAAGCACAAACATAGTGAGATCATTATTTCCCTTATTCTGGACACTCAGCTGTCTAGATTTTTATCCCCTCTTCTTGAAAATTCTCTACACTCTTAGCTCATACTGAGCTTGCAGTCAACTAAAAATCACTAGAATTTTTTCATTAAATTGTTCTAAAAATAGACCTTATCTTCTTGGACATAAGCAGATGAATCCTGAATCTATTTGTATATATTTTTTACGTTCATCCTTGTAAAATTTTTCATCTTTTTAATACTGATCCATCATCTCAGCCTAGCTATAAATCCTAATTCTATTTTCCAAGGCATTAAAGCCAGAGCTTCGAACCGGTTCTTCCCAGTTCAATCATGGCCGAGGAAGAGGCACTGGAACAGATCTGAATTTTTTAAATTGGGGTGAACTGGAACTATAACCAGAACGGAAAAAATTACGGGTCAAAGCCCTACTAGAAACTTCATCTTCATCTCAGAAAACAATGGCAGCATAAGCACTGCATAGCAACCAAGTCTCTTCCCCAGAGTCGGAAACAGCAGTATTTCGCTCAAAAATGGCGGCCAACCATGCCACTTTGAATGTGTGTCACTCTCCTCAGTCCTGGCAATAATCCAGTCTCACGCATCAGGCTCCTAAAAGGGCTCACTACACCTCTTCTGAGTCTCCCATTCCAGGGCTTCGACCTATAATTTTTCCCATTCCAGTTATGGTTCTGGATCACCCAAATTTTAAAAATATGGGTCTGTTCCAGTTTCGCTTTGTCGGCTATTGACTGAACCGGTTCGAACCGCTTTGAAGCTCTAATTAGAGTTTAGTAGTCTGCAAATTTAATAAACATGCCTTTCTTTGGCCTCATCAAAAAAGTCTGAAAAAAACAAAGGACCAAGTCCTGTAGCAAAACAATCTAACATTTCCTTCTGGGGGATTGCCCAAGGCTGAACTGAAATGTTGAATCTTCAGTATTTCCTTGCCAATGTAGAGGACCTATAAAAAAAGGACTAAGGTCGATTTGATCTCACTTGTACTTCATAAACTCAAACTGATTTCTAGTGATTACTTCCCAATCTGAGTGCTCACAAACCACCTATTTTGACAATAGTTCTACATTTTGCTGAGGATCAATGCTAAACGCAACTGTATATCAGAATCCAAAGGATTTTTCCCCCTTTTTCTAAAACTACGTATGAAATTGACCCATCGCGTAGAACCTCTGTCATTCTCTAGCTCTCCTCAAAGAATAAACTAAAAAACCAAACCCGTTGCCATGGAGTCAGTTCTGACTCATGAAAACACCACGTGTTGCAGAGTAGAACAGCACTCCATAGGGTTTTCAAGGCTGTAACCTTTACAGGGGAGTTCCTGGGTGGCACAAACTATTAAACACTTGAGTAGTAGCTGAAAGGTTGGCAGTTTGTACCCACCCAGACACCTCAGAAGACAGGCCTGGCAATCTGCTTCTAAAAGGTCACAGCCTTGCAAACCATATTGAGCAGTTCTACTCTGCACATGGCATCACTATGAGTCGGAATCAATTCCACGACAACTAACAACAGCAATATTTACAAGTAGATTACCAGGCCTTTCTTCCACAGCACCTTTAGGTGGGTTCGAACCACCAACCTTTCAGTTAGTAATAGAGTGCTTAACTGTTTGCACCACCCAGGAACTCCCCTCAAAGAATAGTGACTATAAATTGCACCTCCACATATTTCGATTGCTCTGGTTTCATTTCTAGAAAAGTGGAGTCATTATGGTATCTACACATGCCTCTGTGAAGGTGTTTGCATACATATTTGTCTCCTTTACTAGATTTTAAGTTCCTTGAGGACAGCCCTGAGTCACATTCAGTTCTATTCAACCTGCACTTATTGAGTGCCGGGTATTTGTCAAAATCTGTGATAGGAGACAGGAAGGCCTCTATGGGGGAACAACAGGAGCAGGGGTACGGCACAGCCTAGTGTGCACAGGGACTAGAAACAATTCTGCATTGCTGGACTGAGAGGTACAGGGTGGCAGGAAATGAAGACAGAGGAGAATTTGATCACAGAGGGCCTTGAATGGTAATGAACTTCAACTGTATCGTCTAGGAGGAGTTGGAAATACGTCACCCAGGAGCCAGATTCCCCTACAGAGTCATTTTGTTTGCCCTGTAAAATCTTAAAAACAAAGAAATCTGGACACCACTAGACAGGCAGGACATACCCTATCTACTATGTCACAGTCCCTTCATCCTTATTGTCTAATACCACCACCAGAATATTAGCTCCTGGAGCACTGGGCCTTCGTCTAGCTGGTTTATAATTGTCTCCTCCATGCCTAGGTCAGTGCCTGGTGCATAAGAGGCATCGACGAAGATCTGTCAACAGACCTACTGGCCTGACCCACTTCATTGGTTCACACTGATTATCTAGTACAAACGGAGGCAACTAACAGAGCTGCTACAAATGCCTTCTGGTGTCCCACCTTCCCATAAAAATGTATGAAGATTAATGGCAAAATTTCATTTTTAAAGAATTTTGTGCTCTTCTGGCAACTACTTCTCATTCAACATTCTTATAATGCAATATACCTGCTGTTTCTCTCAATATTTGAAACATACTTGTCCTACTAACTGTGGTCTGCCTAAGCCCAGGCCAATCTTCCTTGTCCGCCTTGCATTCAGAGATGACGTGGTTACACCCTCCCTAAGTGCTAGTGACTTCCACATCTCCAGCCCCTTCCTCCTTGGTGTTCAGGGTGAAGTTCAGAGTAGCCGTTCTTCTAATTGCTTCCTCACCATTTCCAAGAAGTGATTTTGTCAGCAAAGCTAATTAAGGGTTCATCAAATGCTCTGCTGTTACAAAATGAAACTATCAGAAATTATACTTATCCACCTCTGTGCCTTGCTGTGGAGTCTCTGGGTGGCACAGATGGTTAAGTTCTTGACTGCAGGCTGAAAGGTTGGTGTTCAAACTCACACAGAGGCACCTCAGAAGAAAGTCCTGGCGATCTGCTACCAAAAGGTCACAGCCCTGAAAACCCTATGAAGTGCAATTCTACTCTGCATTCATGGGGTTGCCATGAGTCAGAATCGACTTGGCGGCAACTGGTTTGGCGTTTTTTTTTTCCTTTTTGGTGCCTTGCTGTAACTTATATTTGGAAAACACTGGCCATGTCACCTATCTGACCTGGCATCTTTTTCTCTCCTGTTGTCCTCACACAAATGGTCATCAACCAGCTTCCATTCTCGAACCTCTGGATTCTTGTGAAAGTATGTAGCAGCTTGCAATGGAGTGCTATTGTCACCACGTCCCTCTCCCTCCACACGCACTCATATAAACACAAAGCAATACCATCAGAGCTGCTTCTTTTGAACAAAGTATCATTTTAAAAACTGCAAGTCTGGTCATATGTTGATAATTATAGAAGCTAGATGATGAATACATGGGGCTTCATTATACTCTTCTCTTTACTTTTTAATATATTTGGAGATATCCAAATAAAAATAATTTTTAACTATTTGCAAAATTATCATGTCATGTATTTATTCACTAAACACTATGCTAAACAATAAAACAGATATGATTAAGATATGGTCCCTATCTAGGGCTGCCAAATAGGATACACAACGGACAGTTAAATTTGTGAATTTCAGGTAAACAAGAGATAAAATTATTGGTATCTGTTTGTTATATATAATATTTGGGATATTTATACTAAAAAATTATACTAAATATAAAACCAAACCAAACCCGATTCCAACTCATAGCGACCCTATAGGACAGGGTAGAACTGCTCCATAGATTTCCAAGGAACAGCTGGTGGATTCGAACTGCCAACCTTTTGGTTAGCAGCCTGAGCTCTTAACCACTGAGCCACGAGGGCTCCATGCTAAATATACTTACACTAAAATACTATTTTGTTATTTATCTGAAATTCAAATTTAACTATGTGCCTTTTATTTTTATTTGCTAAATCTGTTTCAAAAAATATTTACAACACTATCTCTGTCCTTAGTAAACATACAGGATAGTAGAGGAAAACATTTGTAAGGAAGTAAGTGTAATAAGGAAACCCTGGTGGTGTAGTGGTTAAGAGCTACGCCAGCTAACCAAAAGGTTGGCAGTTTGAATCCACCTGGCGCTCCTTGGAAATCTATGGAGCAGTTCTACTCTGACTGATAGGGTCGCTATGAGTTAGAATTGACTCAACGGCAATGGATTTGGTTTTTGGTTTGAAGTGTAATCAAATGATAAGGTGCCATGATAGATGGTTACCGGGAACAGTGAAGAGAAAGGAAGGAGCTGGACAGGATGTAGAGGCAGGGACAGATGATAAGAAAGGTGTCCTAAATCAGTGATGTCAGACAGCAAAAGTTACTAAAGCAGAAGTGATAGTGACAACCAGTAATCAGACCATTCAGAACAGATGCCAGCAATAAATCACCACTATAGCCTACCAGTGAGTTCCAGGGGAATACTAGTCCTGCTGACAGCTGTAATGTTAGCAAATTACAATAGACGTCAAGAGTTTACTTATAATTGCTTCTTTCAGTTTGATTAATAATGTTTTAAGGCAATGTCACATTTCTTGTTTGGTTTTAAAAACCAAAAAATCTAAAATATAGATTAGATGGTTGGAGGGCAGAAAGAGTTTAAGTCCATGAGAGTAAAACAACTAGAACAGAAATAACAACAATGTTGACACAATGTGAAGAATGCAACCAATGTCACTGATCATTATGTCTAGAAACTGTGGAATGGGAGTGGGTTTTGCTGTGCATATTTTTACCAAAAATAAAATAAAATACTAACAAAAAAAATAAATCATGCTTAGTATGGAATGACTGGAAAAGGCTTGCTATCAGAAAATAAGTAAGAAGTAACAACTGGATGACAAAAATCCTTTACCAATGATTCCTAATATACCAATTGGGAAGGTAAAAAGACAGGAAGACTTGCTCCACGTAGTGTGGGAACTATCCCAAAACTTATCACATCTCCAGTTGTTTTTATTTCATTCTATGACGTCTACATTGTCCTTCAAAACTTTCCCACCACTTCAATTATTTTATCAACCACTACTAAATAATGTTCAAAATTATTTTTCTATAAAAACAGTTTGTGCAAAAACAAATTTCTAGCAATATAAAATAATATAAAGTAATATTTCCCCTTTCCTCTGCCTTGTCGTATGTTATCAACACATTAACAGATAATTTGGCATGCATTTTTTTATTATAGCAATATACATACAACAAAACATAAAATATTTCATCAATTTCTACATGTGGCATGTATTTTTCAAGACCTATATATGTTTATGGAGGAGCCCTGATGGTGCAGTGGTTAAATCGCTCGGCTGCTAACTAAAAGGTCTGTGTGGCAGACGGAACCCACCAGCCTCTCCTCAAGAGAAAGATGTGGCAGTCTACTTCAGTACAGATTGACAGCCTTGGAAACCCTATGGAGCAGTTCTACTCTGTCCTATAGGGTCACACTATTGAGTAGAAATCAACTCGATGGCAATGGGTGTGGAATATATGCTTATATCAACCTATATTTTTAAAATAAATATAAAGGATCAATCATTTAACTGTTGGCAGAAAATAATCATGAAAACAATGCTATCTCAACCCATTATGTTCCCAACAGGTAGCAAATTCTATGTCCTGTCCTTTTATACTCTTTGGATTCAGTCCCACAGGAAATATCTCTAATTCATAAATTACTAATTTCATAGTGCCAACCTAAAGGAAGAATTGGAGATAAGAGCAATGATTAAAAAATAAACAACAACGTTTAAACTGTTCACCCCAAAAAGCCTATTTGGTTGTCCTGAGGCACCTTAAAGTTAAATTATCAAAAATTATCATCCCCTGTATTTCTCTTGTCTTCAATCTCACCCAGTGGCCCAAGTCAGAAACCAAGGAGTCATCCTTTGCCCCCACTTCTTATATACAAAATATCACCAAATCCTAGAAAAGTGCACAGAGTTTTTTACATTTGTCTCCATCCCGGATTGCTGGGAAAAAAACAAAACTAACGATTATTCTCTGAGACTGGCACTTTACCCTCTCCTTACTCATTCACCACACTGCAGCTAGACTTATCTCTCAAGAATATAAATCTCATTATGGCACACTCTTTCTCCACGCTCTTTAATGGATCTCCATTGCTCTCAAGATAGTTCCCTGAGAAGATAAGCTAGATAACTGAGACCTCCTAAAAATTAAACATTTATGTTCATCAAAAGACTTCACCAGTAGCGTCTGGGGTCTTAAAAGCCTGTGAGCAGCCATCTAAGATACTCCACTGGTCTCACCCCTTCAGGAGCAAGGGAGAATGAAGAGAACAGGATGCAAGGAAAAGATAAGTCCAAAGGACTAATGGACCACAGCTACCAAGGCCTCCACCAGACT
>NW_004444086.1:3130083-3131518 GCF_000243295.1 Trichechus manatus latirostris
AACCTAGAGACTGGGAAAAAGTTTCTGGCTATGACATATCCGACAAGTCAGATTCCTAAAATCTATAGAATACTTCAACACCTCAACAACAAAAAGACAAATAATCCAATTAAAAAATGAGCAAAGGATATGAACAGACACTTCACCAAAGAAGACATTCAGGCAGCTAACAGACACATGAGGAAATGGTCCTGATCATTAGCCATGGTTGTTATTGTTGTTAGGTTCTGTCAATTAGCCATTAAAGAAATGCAAATCAAAACTACAGTGAGATGCCATCTCACCCCACCGGGTCATTACTGGCCCTAATCAAATAAACAGAAAATAACAAATGTTGGAGAGGTTTCAGGGAGATTGGAACTCTTATGCAGTGTTGGTGAGAATGTAAAATGGTACAATCACTATGGAAAATGATATGGTACCTCTTTAAAAAGCTAGAAATAGAAATACTGTATAATCCAGCAATCCCACTTCTAGGAATATATCCTAGAGAAATAAGAGCCATTACATGAATAGACATATGCACACCCATGTTTGTTGCCGCATTATTCACAATAGCAAAAAGATGGAAACAACCTAAAAGTGCCCATCAACAGATGAATGGATAAACAAATTACGGTACATACACACAATGGAACACTACACAATGATAAAGAACAGTGATGAATCCTTGAAACATCTCGCAACATGGATGAATCTGGAAGGCATTATGCTGAGTGAAATAAGTCAATCACAAAAGAACAAATATTGTATGAGACCACAATTATTAAAACTCAAGAAAAGGTTTACACACAGAAAAAAAACAATCTTTGATTGGTACTAGGGAGGGGAATCACTAACTAGATAGTAGACAAGTATTAACTTTGGTGAAGTGAAAGACAATGCACAATATAGGGGACATCAGTGCAACTTGACGAAGGCAAAGTCATAGAAGCTTCCTAGATACATCGAAACACCTTGAGGGACCAAGTTACTGGGGCTGAGGGCTGGAGACCATGGTCTCCGGAGGCATCTAGGTCAGTTGGCATAACATAGTTCATAAAGAAAATATTCTACATCCTACTTTGGTGAGTAGAACCAGGGATATCATTGCTGATGTCAGAGAATAGCAGAAAGATGCTTACCTGTGTTTTATTGACTATGCAAAGGCATTAGACTGTGTGGGTAAGAAATTGTAGATAACATTGCAAAGCATGGGAATTCTAGCACACTTAATTGTGCTCATGAGGAACCTGTACATAGATCAAGAGGCAATTGTTTGGACAGAACAAGGAGATACTGCATGGTTTAAAGTCAAGAAGGGTGTGTGTCAGGGTTGTTTTGTATCCTTTCACCATACCTATTCAATCTGTATGCTGAGCAAATAATCTGAGAAGCTGGGCTATACAAAAAAGAACTCGGCATCAGGATTGAAGGAAGACTCATTAACAACCAG
>NW_004444086.1:3131925-3165817 GCF_000243295.1 Trichechus manatus latirostris
TGTCAGGAGAGATCAATCCCTGGAGAAGGACATCATGCTTGGTAAAGTTGAGGGTCAGCGGAAAAGAGGAAGACCCTCAATGAGATGGATTGACACAGTGGCTGCGACAATGGGCTCAAGCATAACAATGATCATAAGCATGGCGCAGGACTGGGCAGTGTTTCGTTCTGCAGTACAAAGGGTTTCTATGGGTCAGAACAACTCGATGGCACCTAACAACAACATAACAACGTTGGTGAGTAGTGTCAAGGGTCTTAAAAGCTTGTGAGCAGCCATCTAAGATACATCTATTGGCCCCATCCCATCCAGAGCAAAGGAGAATGAAGAAAACCAAAGATAAGGAAAATTTTAGTCCAAAGGACTAATGGACTATATGAACCACAGCCTCCACTAGCCTGAGCACAGAAGAACTAGATGGTGCCTGGCTACCACCATCAACCGCTCTGACAGGGATCACAGTAGAGGGTCCCAAACAGAGAAAGAGAAAAAAATTTGGATTCACAAAGACCAGAGACTGGAGGAACCCCTGAAACTATGGCCCCCAGACACCCTGCTAACTCAGAACTGAAGACACTCCTGAAATCCACCTTTCAGCCAAAGTTTAGACCTATAAAACAAACAATAACACACGTGAGGAACATGCTTTTTAGTTCAATCAAGTATATGAGACCAAATGGGCAACACCTGCCCAAAAGCAAAGATGAGAAGGCAGGAGGGACAGGAAAACAGGACAAATGGACGTGGAGAACACGGGGTGGAAAAGGGGAGAGTGCTGACACACTGCAGGGATTCCAACCAATGGCACAAGACAATTTGTATATAGATTTTTGAATGAGAAACTAACTCGGGCTGTAAACTTTCACCGAAAGCACAACAAGATTAGAAAAAAAAAAAGATTACAGTCTAGAAAACCCTATGAGGCCGTTCTCCTCTGTCACATGGGGTCACTATGAGCAGAACCAACTCTATGTCATCAAACAACAACAGATACAGCAGTGCACAAACCAGATTTTTGAAAAGCCTTGCCAATGGGAGCTTACTATGGAACTTGTATTTTGAGTTATGTTATTTTATGTATGTAAGAATTATAAAATGTAAATATATAGCATATTAGATGGTGATAAGTGCTCTGGAGAAAATGAAGCAGGGATAGGGGATGGGGAGTAGGGGGGCAGTCAAGGAAGCTTTCACTGAGAAGGTGACATTTAAACAGAGGAAGTTAGAAAGCAAGCTATGTAGATATCTGGGGTAAGAGTATTCCAGGAGAAGGAACCCTGATTGCAAAGTCCCCAAGTCAGGAACATGCCTAGAGAGAGTGTTTAAGGCACGGTGAGGCTAGTAGGAGGAGAGAGAGTGAGGGTTTGGGGGATCAGTCATGCGTGGTGCCATGAGCCACCACACGGACTTCAGCTTTTACTTTGAGTGAGATGGGAGCTATTGAAGGGTGTTGAGTAGACTCTGTTGATCTGAACTGAATATACCTTTACAGAAAACATGAGAAACCATTTTAAAAAAAAAAAAAGTGTCCTAAAGAGGCTTTACACACTCCTGCTTTTCTCTCTGGCTCACCCTTGTGCCCTCACAATCTGTTCTCATACCATACTCACTTTCCCAAGTATGCATGCTTATGCCTGCTGGGAGTCAGCATGTGCTGTTTCCTCTGACTGGAAAATGGCTTTCTCTTTCTTTTCTTAGCTAACTCCTATTCAGTCTATAGGTCTCAATCTAGGTATCAGTTCTTCCAGGAAGCCTCTCCCTAATCCTCTTAGTCTGGGTTAGTGATCTCTTCTCTGCGCTTTCCCTGTCATTTATTAATATGTACTTATTATGTACCATGGAGCCCTGGTGGCACAGTGGTTAAAGCGTTAGACTGCTAACCAAAAGGTCAGCAGTTTGAATCCTCCAGCTGCTCCCTGGAAACCCTATGGGGCAGTTCTACTCCTACAGGGTTGCTATGAGTCGGAATCAACTCTACAGCAATGGGTTTGGTTTTTTTGGGGGGGAGACTTTATAATGTACTTATTGTGCTTGCCTGTTCACTTAACTTTCACCACCTCTAGGACCACCTTTAGTTTATCAGGACCTAGCACATTTCTAGGTAAATGGTAGGAAATCAATAAAAAAATTACTAAATAAATGAAATTAAATAGGTAGAAAGTATAATACAGATACTCAGTAGCAAGGTATTCTCATTTATGTTTGAGGAGGCAGTTCAATGCATCAACTGAGTATAATGAACAAAAATGACACCCAATTGTTAACAGTATTTTATTTGTTATTAAGGAGTAATTTGGACTTAGGACAAGTAAATCCCACAACATAAAATACATCTGTCACTAAAACTAGAATACAGAATCATTACTAATCGTAAGGTGGCTTGAAAATATGGACTTTTAGATGTTAGATTTAAGAGTTAGATGTTTTTCTTGTCTATTTTAATTGACTGTCATATCCTTGTGACTCAGTCTTCCTCCCTAAAGGGATATATTAGACTGTGAGCTCTTTGAAAGAAGGAACCATATTGGTCTTGGCTTTACATCTTATTGAAATTTGTTCTCCTAGCAATTTACAATGCATGACACATACTCCACTTCCTTGGCTGAATGAAAGGATGGATGAATGAATAAATTGTATTGTACTGCTTCCTGAATTATTTTCCTATTGGTAGTTCATTTCATATATGATCTGTGGATTTGTGCTCATTCATTCAACAAGCACATACTATGTACACGTATCTAGGCTAGTGTGATGGTTAAGGTTATGTGTCAGTTTGGCTAGGCCATGATTCTCAGTGCTTTGGCAGATATTATGTAATCATTCTCCATTTTGTGATCTGATGTGAGCAGCCGATCAGTTGAAAGGGAAAATTCCTTGGGCGTGTGGCCTGCATCCAATATATATGAATGTACTGGCAAAGTTTGCCCTCTCTCAATCCTGCATCCAACTAGTCATTCTCTGACCTCCAATTCTTGGAATGTGAGCCAGCACCCTGCCATCTGACCTGAAGATATTGGAATTTACCATCCACTACAACCACATGAGTCAGGAGAAGCCTCCAGCGTGATGCCTGACCCACGAATTTGGGATTTACCAGCCTCCACAACTGTGTGAGCCATTTCCTTGAAATAAATCTCTATATACTGTGTATATATATAAATATATATAGGCTTAACTGGTTTTGCTCCTCTAAAGAACCTAGCCTAAGACAGCTAAGAACTTAGACAGGTTATTGTAAGTCATAATTCATGTCCTTTAAGAGTAACCTGGTTGTTCTTTCTGAGCCTGTTCCTGGATCTTGATATCTATCTTACTTTAGGGTCTGTAGCTCTTGTTCATCTTTCACAGAGAAAAATACTTTCCTCCTTTCCCTGAGCACTGGGACTTTGCTACCAACTGGGGCCAGTACTGGTTATCATCATCTCCAGCCTCTAAGTAATATATCTAAAGACAAGGCTTTTGAGAATTGAATTTGAACTATATGCAGTTAGAGCTGGGGTTAGGAATGGGGCACAGTAGAGAAGGGTAATTTCAATCCCTTTCCTATATTCATTGGAAAATAACGCCCCACAGGTAAGATAGCTTCTGCAATAGCCCAATAGTCTCGGTCCCCACTTCATTTATTCTGCATTTCAGTCTCCAGAGGAAGTAGAGTTGGATTTGCAGAGAGACAGGGAAGAAATGAAGACTTATACAGTATGTACCATATACTATCATTCATGCTTGACATTAATTATCTTATTTGATCCTCAAAATAAACTATTATTACCATCATTTCACGGATGGTAAAAGGCTCGAAGATGTTAGTACTTCCCAAAGCCATACTGCTTGCAAATGCCAGGACTAGGACTCAGGTCTAGTTTTCTTTTTTTTCCCCTGATTATATAGCCCAGGCTTGTTCCATCATTCTATTCTTCCTCATCATTGCCTATAGAGCCAATTTCTGCTACTGTCTCTTCCTCGGAAAGAGCTTTGTTACTCTGAAATCAAAAATCCATACCCAAACTCTCAAGTTGGCAGGCAAATGAGGCCCATGACTGTAAATTCATTCTTTGATGAAGATGCTTAAGGCTGACTCCCAGCCAGAATAAATTAGGAGAAGCAGAGAGAAGGGCTTCTTACCTCTGCAATCAGCATAGCTTTAGCTCAGAGAGAAATAGAGCCACTAACTGACATTGACGAAAGAAATTAAGCCTGAGGCCTGAAAATCACTAAGCAGAAATTCAGGCCTGGATATTGTATTTCCCTACAAACTTACCAGTCCTTGCAGACTAATTATACTTAAATTGGTTTTGCAAAAGTATTTGTTATGGGATTAATTTTACTTTATTATCTAGGAATATACAAAGCAATGAATAAGATAAGGACATAGTCAACTCTTATGAATCATTTCATCAATTAAATATCATCCAACAAATGATCTTATTCCTTTTCCAGACAACGAGGAGACTTGTCTATCAAAATACACTGTCAAATCCATCAAATTCTTATAAACTAAATCTTAATATACAGCAGCTGATTTTATAAGATATTCAAGTTAGGAACCTGCGCAAATAAACTATTAACAACTTGAAAACTTTCCAAGAATTTTCATGGCCTTTTAGACCTTGTCTTAAAATGAAATTCACTCTAATTTTAAGAGCGCTATTTGCATTGCTAAATATGTCTTCCAACATTTTGGATGGGAAAGTAGTCAACAATTAGTTACTCTATAAACCCCACAAATGAAAAAAAAAGCTACTGGTTACTCAATAGAGGAATCATTTCTATCTGAACTTTAGTTTTCTAATGCATGAAAGATGAAATTAAAATCAATTCTAATGTTATTTCAATTTTTGAGTTTCTCTTATTTGGTTACTCAGCAATATGATAAACAAAAATAAAAAATAGTTCGAAGTTTTAATAAGTAATGGTATGATGAGATATAATTCTTAACAAGGAGTTTGTAGGGTAAATAATAATGTTCAGAATTATTTGTCTTATAACTACTTTTCTAAGTTATTACTTGATAACTAATGTGCCTTAAATGTAATAAAATTCTTTGAAGAAAATATAAATATTATTCTAGTCTTTTATATCAATATTTTTGTCTCACCTTAATACTATAACTTTTGTCTCATTTGTAACTTGTTTTAATTTCTTGGACAAAAAGATTTAATAAATTGTGTCACAAGATATAAAAATTCAGTTCGAAGACATTCTTATACTTTTTAATACTTCTAACTCTATAAGTTGAAGAAGTTCTTAGAGTAAGCTACACTCTTATGGTTTTATTTTTAAAATTAGGATCAAAAAGAATGGTGAGTTCAAGATATCCTAAAAAAAAAAACTAGCTTTGAGGTAACAGATGGGAGGTTTAAAAATAATGCACTCTTTTTCAAAGCATTCTATAATAAGCATATATCAGCTTTATAATAAAACAACAACAAAAGGAACCGCACACCCATGCAAATAAAATTCACATCCTCCTTTAGATCAGAGAAAATCTTTTCTATTGCTCTCCTTCCCTTTTGCTCTTCATTTCTCCATGTTTCTAAAATGAGAACAAAGCAACTGAGCAATGAAGGGGGGAAATTTTATAAGGTGCAACATCTATATATTTCTTTCATATTTTATATCAGACCCAATGTCATTCTGCTGTAATTAGCATAAAGTAATTAATTTTTTAATTTTGTGGGACCCATGGTGAATGCCAAATACCAAAGACAATAATTATCCTCTACTAGCAACCATTTTATAGTAAGCAACAACACCAATCAATGTAGACTATTATCCAGTTTTAATGTTGAAAGGATTCAAATGTGGCTGCTATACTACCTGTAAATAAAAAATGCTTTCAAATCCTTTAGATGCTTTGTGGTTACTAGGGCCATTTCTGATATCCTGCTTGATGTAAAATGTACCTAAACTGCCTTCCTTCTGAAGTAACTATGTGTTAAGATGTGTTGAAGAACAAAAGGATATGTGGTTTATGTTCTCTAAAGTAGTTATTGGCATCTATTAATTACACAGGAGTCCATGGGGGTGCAAATGGTTAACACACTTGGCTGCTAACTGAAAGGTTGAAGGTTCAACCCAACCAGAGGCACCTAGGAAGAAAAGCCTGGTGATCTACATTTGAAAAATCAGCCATTGAAAATTCTACAGAGCACAGTTCTACTCTGATACACATGGGTCAGAATCAAATCTACGACCAACCACTCTGGGATTACTACGGAAGATCCCAGACAGAGTGGGAGAAAAATGTAGAACAAAAGATCAGGTTCACAAAGAAGACTACACTTACTGATCTGACAGAGAATGGGGGAACCTCCAGGACTGTGGCCCTAAGACATCCTTCTGACCTGGAACTGAAGCCACTCCTGGAGACCACCTTCCAGCCAAACAACAGACAGGCCCATAAAATAAACAACAACACCTGGGAGGAACGTGTTCCTTAGAACAGTCAATTATACGAGACCAAAAGCAAAGATGAGAAAGCAGAAAGGGATAGAAAATGAGGACGAAAGGAAACGGGGAACCCAGGGCAGATATGGGAAGAATGCTGACACATTATGGGGAATGAAGCCAAAGCCATGAAACATTTTATGTACAAACTATCTAATGGGAAACTAATTTGGTCTGTAAACTTTCACCTAATGCACAATAAAAAAAATAATAATAATTAAAAAGAAGAGTGATCTCGAATATCTTAAAAAAAATTTTTTCCATCTACATGTTATTCTTATAAAAATGTGGTCAGAGGAAAAAAAAAGGAAACAAATCTATAGCAACTGGAACTGTAAGAATTAATTACACACCTATAAAAACCAAACCCATTCCCACTGAGTCGATTTCGATTCATAGTGACCCTATAGGACAGAGTAGAACTGCCCCATAGGGTTTCCAAGGTTGTAAATCTTAATGGAAGCAGACTGTCACATCTTTCTCCCGCGGAGCAGCTGGTGATTTCAAACCACCGACCTTTCAGTTGGCAACACAGTGCCTAACCATTGGGCCACAAAGGCTCCTTTACATATCTTTAATGTTATTATAAAATCTGTCTTATAAAGAACCAACTACATGACAAATTTACATATATATGTTTCTGTTATTTATAAAAACTAAGGTGCTTGGAAATCCTATTTGGTAGATTCTCATGTTTCCAATTTTCATCTCTAACAGGCAGCTATAGAGGTAGGAAGAGTTTCTCTTTACCTCCACCTTGATTTTCCAATACTTATGATCTTGATTCCTAAGAAGCTCCCAGAATAGGGTCAAGCTTTTTACAAATGGAAATCCCTATATATAGGTATTCCCCGCCCAAAACCAGAAATATATATATACAGCATCACCTTGTTCTTTCAAGTTCAAGGAAACTTTGAGGTCATCTTGTCCAGCCAGTCTCCTAGTGGGGAATGCCATCTACAACGTTCCTAGCAGATGGCTAACCAGCACCTGCTTAAACACACGAAGCAGACTTCTCCCTGCTTTACAAGGTAGCCTATTCCACTCTCAAACATCTCTAAGTGTTAGAAAGTTCTTATTTTAAACAAAAATCTGCTTTCTGCAATCTTCACCCAAAAATCCAATTCCACCCTCTAGAGCTACATGGAATAAATTTAAGCCCTCTTCTCAATAAAATGTTTTTTCAAAAGAAAGACTCCCAGGTATTTTAACAACTCTTCCCATATCCTTCAGGCCCTATTTTTTTCAGGCTTGCTCCAATTTATCAAGATCCTCTTTGAAAGGTGCCAGACAGACAGACCTCCTCAGATACTCTATAAATCTGAATAATACAAGGACACTGAACCCAAAAAAACCAAACCAGTTGCCATCAAGTTGATTCCGACTCATACTGACCCCATAGGACAGAGTAGAACTGCCTTATAGGGTTTCCAAGGAGTGGCTGGTGGATTCTAACTGCCCAACTTTTGGTTAGCAGCCAAGCTCTTAACTACTGCACCACCAGGGCTCTGAAAAGTCACTATAATTAGTCCTAATGTACAACATTTTCTGAGGAAAAGTTACTTATTTTTTCTGCCCACCCTTATAGCCTTCTAAGTGGAAGGGGGCAATCAATGATACCACCACCCAGAAAGAAAGACTTTCTGTCAGCACCCCCTCACTTTGCAGGAAATCTTGTCTGCTGGTTCAGAAATCAATAAGATAGACTTCAAAATGAAACGGTTGGATACCTGGTTTCTTCATGAAGATAAATGAGTACATCATCAAGGACAAATCATTTCTATTTACTTCAAGGACATTGTGGATGAAGAATTCATTAACTCCTCTCACAAGTATAAGTTATTTTAGTATTTTATCATCTTTTTATGTCCACAATATTAGAAGAGGAAACAAGGCTAATTCTTTGATGTCTGAGGATCGCTTGCTGTCACCATCGTTGGTAACTCTCTGATGCTGCTTCCAAGAATCAGAGAGGGAGAATTACCTTCAAGTCCTGTGCTTCTTGGTTCATAACCTCTCTCGCTCCTTGTTTTTTCTTCTTCTCTAGCAGCACCTCTTGTCTTATTCCAAATGCTATGGTCCAGAACATAGAGTTCAAGAGCACAAATTGTATGGGAACTTAGGGACATAAAGTATAGACATCTGAGGTAAATCACTGGCCAAGATTTAAAGCATTGAATAGTCACTATTGTCCCTGGTGGCGTAGTGGTTAACAGCTACAGCTGCTAACCAAAAGGTTGGCAGTTTGAATTCACCAGGCGCTCCTTGGAAACTCTATGGGGCAGTTCTACCCTGTCCTATAGGGTCGCTATGAGTTGGAATCGACTCAACAGCAACAGGTTTGGTTTTTTTTTGTGTTGTCCTTGTCAGCCCATATTGCTTCTACTCCCATCTGCAGGCCCAGAGTAAACTCTGTTGTTAGCTGCCATCAAGTTGGCCCCCAACTCCTGGCAAACTAATGCACGATGGAACAAAATACTGCCCAGCCCTGGGCCAGCCCCATAATTGGTTGTATATTGAACCATTGTCATTCATAGGGTTTTCACTGGCTGAGTTTTGGAAGTAAATTGCCAGACATTTCTTCCTAGTCCATCTTAGTCTAGATGCTCTGCTGAATCTTGTTCAGCATCATAGCAACGCACAAGCTTCCACTGACAAATATGTGGTAGCTGAACATGAGGTGCATTGGCCAGGAATCAAACTCAGGTCTCCCGAGTGGAAAGTGAGGATTCTACTACTGAACCATCAATGCCCCATAAATTCAACTCTAAAATAACATAAATATAAATATTCTTATTTTTGTATCCCTATAGCCTGTTGAAAAAAGTTTTTCATTTCTAGTGTGTTCTTCAGTGCCTTGGTCTCAAATCATGACTGTTTCCCTGGTAGCCATCTGACCTGCTGATCTGAAGGGGGTCCTCTGTGCTCTTCCTCCAAAGATGCCTGACAATTCAGTCATCAGCTATCACCTTAGTTAAACCTCCATTTTGATTTTTATTCTGTATGCCTTTCTCTCAACTTATATCTTTTCTAGTCTTCCAACACTTAAGGATTTTCTAATAAACTGTGAGAACTCCAGGCTTAAGCTCATCTAAGTTTTAGTTTTCTGTTTTTCCTTAAGCCCCTTCTTGAGTCCTTTCTGAAGCTGCCAGTTTACCATAGTATAATAATTGGTGTCAATGAACCCTCTATATACACAAGGACTTCTTGGTGAGAAATCATTCTGTTTTACTACGAGTAGGTGCATAGTACCTTTTCTTTAGAAATGAATATGATTTTTTTTTTAATTGCTAAAAGGCACCAAACCAGAATCTACTACATAGAATCCATGCCCTAAACATGCTGGGTAAAATAAGATACACAAAACATGACCCCTATCCTCAGAAAGTTTACATTCTACTTAAAGTGATGTAATTTATACTTTTAATAATTAACAGATAGTATTAGACAGCACACAATATGTGCTCAGTAATGATCCACTGAAGAACATAGATGGAAGATGGCAGTAGACTACAGTATTTGGGGCAGCCTTCAGGTAACTCGTTAAGATTTCAGCTGGACAGGATTGGAATATGTGTGAATTAGTAGGGAGCACACTCTGAATAAAAGAAGAGGTGTAAGCAAAGGCAGGGAGATAAAAACGCCTTAGACACATCATGGACATGACAGATCCAATATCACACAGCAAGTCCTCTCCTTCCAACTAAAACTGCCCACCTGCAACAGGAGTGGCCACTGATTGAACCAGAGTGGGCACCTAACCCAAGAGCAGCTCCTCCACAGCCTGGCTTTCTTGACCCATGCATTGGTGTGGCTCAAAAGACTCTTCCTACTGGGGCAAAGAACCAGCTGCCTCCAGAATCTTTACTGGAGAATGCAGAGAGGCTTGACTAGGAGGGAGGAAAGAAGAGAGCAGGTACCCAGAAAGACACCAGGAGACAAAGTCTCGATCCCAGGCATTTACAATAAATCTTTTTATCTTAAGATTACCTGAGTGAATTCCTTCCTTGCAACCAAAAAAAAAAAAACTTGATGCAATGTATTTTAGGAACAAGCGATACAGGAGTCTACCCTGAATGGGTTTATCCAAGGGAGGTGCAGAAGAATGCTAGCTATATTTTTTTGTTTTTAATCTAACCTTACTTTAATGTTGCCATTGCATATTTGAAAAACCTTGAAAACAAAAGAGCCACTATCACTCTAGACTGAAATAAATTAAATTTGCAAGAGCAGAACCCTAGTGGTGCAATGGTTAAAGCACTCAGCTGCTAACCAAAAGGTTGGCAGTTTGAACCCACCAGCTGCTCCATGGGAGAAAGATGTGGCAGTCAGCTTCCATAAAGATTATAGCTTTGGAAACCATATTGGGCAGTTCTATTCTGTCCTATAAGCTCACTATGGGTCAGAACAGACTCAATGGCAATGGGTTGGTTTTTGGTTTATATGTAACTTTAATAACATGAATAAAAATGTTTGACATAATAAGCAGATGTTCTCTAAATCTTTCCTTTTTGCATATGCAAAAAAGATGTAGATCTATACCCATACCTCATATTGTCATATTTTTTACACACAGTGAAAAATGGATTTTGCAAGCTAAAATATTTTGGCTAACATTGTAAAAAGTTTATAGGTTATTTCAAATGAGATTGGTTTTTCTTGAAGTGAAATTTAAAAATTAAAGGCTTTGTTGGTTTTGATTGGTAATATATAATAAGTAGGTCTGCTTTATAAAGATTTTTAAAGCAAAGTCTAAATAGTAAGGAAGTTTAAAGAAGTACCATACTGTACCATACCATACCAGTTGCCACTGAGTCAACTCTGACTAATGACCACCCCACGTGTGTCCAAGTAGAAATGTGCTCCGTAGAATTTTCGGTGGTTGATTTTTCAGAGGTAGATTGCCAGGTCTTCCTTCCAAGACACCTCTGGGTGGACTGAAGTCCGCAACCTTTCAGTTAGCAGTCTAGTACATTAACCATTTGCACTACTCAGGAACTCCTTAACAAAATAAGAAGCTAAAATATTTTTTATCATGTCTAGTAGTACACTTAAAATATTTTTAAAACAAAATCCTTTTACTAAGATATGTTCCTGGGCTGTTTCTGAAGTAAAGGCTGGAATAAAGTTGAAATCTTTTACAAAACAATATTCAGATATCAACTAATAATCTACCCACAATGCAGTAGCATTGACCACTGAGGATTGCTAAGATTGGAATAAGAGAAAAGCTTTCAATTAGAAAATAGCACTAAATGGTACTATTTATTTCCCAAAGTCATTCCAGAACCTATTGTAAACCTCTTTCTACAAATGTGTGTCCCAAGAGTACAGGAGACACAGAGAATATTTGTATTGTTGACCATGGCTCTATTCACCTGAGTGTGCCCAGTATTCATTACTTAACATCAAGCTTCCCTTCACCTTTTCAGGTTTGATACTAGAAACATTCATTTCTCCCAAGAGCCTCAACCAGCGAGGGTAACCAGAAAGGTTATTCATAACTCAGACTGAGGCAAACACATGTTAGGGATCAAGAGGAAGTAGCAGCAAAACAAGCACGCAGGCGTGGCCAGTGGAAAAGGATAAATATGCCTGCCAACAATCCAGATGTACATACTTTTCCCTCATCTGCATACACAGCTCACAGAATCTTTCAAATAAACATCTCTCTAGGGCAAGCAGCTGCTTCTCCAAAGCTCCATTTACTATAATAAATCAATATTTTTAAAACGCCCTTTCTTCCCATACTTCTGGTTCTTTTCCTCTTGCTTTATTTTATTGGCCACTATGTCAAACTAAGTAAAGATTTCCCAGCTCAGTCACATTACCTACTTTGTCTATCTATGCAAACTTGCAATTGCTCTTAAGGGAAGCTGTACTTTTCTATAAGAACAGATGAAGTGTATAATGTGAAATGGAATATGAGGATCAGTGAGAACAACCTGTAATACTTTCAGGGAGGACCAAACAAAATCCAATCAAATATGTTCTAGAAGCAAAAGAAGATAATTAATGTAGTATTTTTATCCACTAATTTTAAAGTTTACAAGTTGCCATTGTAGATAGACATTAATCCTTTTACATACTCATACAAGGATTTCATATGCATTTGTAGAACCATTATTTGTCATAACAAAAGACTGAAAACAGCTTAAATGTCCACCAGTAGAGGCTGGTTAAATAATTTAGTTTACTCATACAATGAATGGATACTATGCAGCTGATTAAAAAGAATGAGGTAGACCTATATTTCTGCAATGGAAAAAGCCAGAGTATGAGTATATGACAGTATGTTTATCAAACTTATCAATATAAATGTATCTCATAAACATAAGTTGAGGACAAAATTGTCAAAGCAAATTGTCAAAATACAAACAATATGTAATTATTAATATGAAATTTTAAAGAATGAAAAACAATTCTGTCTACATTAGGAACACATACTTATGAAGTCAAAGTACGAAGAAATGCACGGGAATGATAAACAAATTCAGAATAGCTGTTACCTGGAAGAGAAGGGGATGCTGTAGGGAAGAAGTATTGGGTTGAACCATATGACATTGCCAATATTCAACCAATTAACCTACAAAAACAACAATATCATATGATTCAACCAAACAAATAAATGAGCTTCAATTATGTTAAATAGTTTTTATTTCTTAAGCTAAACAGTGAATACACATGGCCTTACAAGAACCCATGTGGCTCCACCATTTAGCTCTGTGATCCTAGACAAGTTACATAACCTAGTTATGTAACTTGAGAATAGTAATAATACATACCTCAAAGAGGTACCACAAGGTTGAAATAAGTCAGTATATGTAAAGCACTTAGACAAAGCCTGACACATAAGTAACTGTTATTGAGACAGTGACTATAATTTTTATACTTTTTTACGGCTAGAATATTTCATGAAAATATTTTTCACTTCTTATTATGGAAAACTGTGAACATAAACAAAAGTAGTTGTTCTTAGGTGCTGTCAAGTCACTTCTGACTCATAGTGACCCCGTGTACAAGGGAACGAAATATTGCCCAATCCTACGCCATCCTCACAATCGTTCCTATGTTTGAGCCCATGGTAGCAGCCACTGTGTCAAGTCATCTCATTAAGCGTCTTCCTCTTTTTTGCTGACTCTCTACTTTACCAAGCATGATGTCCTTCTCCAGGAACTGGTCCCTTCTAATAACATGCCCAGTAGGTGAAACAAAGTCTCACTATTCTCGCTTCTAAGGAGCATTACGGCTGTACTTCTTCCGAGACAGAATTGTACGTTCTTCTGGCAGTCCATAGTATATTCAGTATTCTTTACCAACACCATAATTCAAAGGCATCAATTCTACTTGGGTCTTCCTTATTCATTGCCCAGTTTTCGCATGCATATGGGGTGATTAGAATTCCATGGCTTGGGTCAGGGGCATCTTAATCCTCAAGGTGATATCTTTGCTTTTTAATACTTTCAAGAGGTCTTTTGTAGCAGATTGGCTGTATTAACTTGTCTTCCTTGTAGATGTATGGATATTAACCTGTCACTGACAGTGTTGTATTTCAGGATAGATCTTGAAATGTTCTTTTTGATGATGAATGCAACATCATTCCTCTTCAATTTGTCATTCCCAGCATAGTAGACAATATGACTGTCCAATTTAAAATGGCCAACACCAGTCCATTTGAGCTTACTAATGCCTAAGATACTGGTTTTTATATGCTCCATTTCATTTTTGACTACTTCTAATCTTTCTTGATTCATACTCTGTACATTCCAAGTTCCAATTACTAATGGATGTTTGCAGCTGTTTCTTCTCATTTTGAGTAGTGCCACATCAGCAAATGAAGGTCCCGAAAGCTTGACTCCATCCACGTCATTAAGGTCAACTCTAGATTGAGGAGGCAGCTCTTCCCCAGTCATATTCTGAGTACCTTCCAACCTGAGAGGCTCATCTTCCAGCACTATATCCGGCCATGTTCTACTGTTATTCATAAGGTTTTCACTGACCAAATTTTTCAAAAGTAGATCATCAGCTCCTTCTTCCCTCATCAGATCCTTCTTCCCATTCTGTCTCACTCTGGAAGCTTCACTGAAACCTGTCCATCATGGGTGACCCTGCTGCTATTTGAAATACCAGTGGCATAGCTTCCAGCATCACAGCAACACATAAGCCACTACAGTACAATAAACTGACAGACAAGCGGTGGAACGAAAGTAGAGAGCATAGTATAATGAACCCAATTAGCAAACAATGGCCAATTATGTGTCATTTCTACCACCATCCTCTTTCCAAGACACACATTGAATTATTTTGAAACAAATCTTAGATATCATATCAGTTCATCCATAAATATTTCAGTATATATCTTTAAAATATAAGGACTTTTTAAGATATAACCAAAACACCATTACCACATTTTAAAAATTAATATTATCAAATATCCAGTCACTGTTTAAATGTCCTTACTTGTTTCATAAATACTTATACATAAACATCGTATTGCAGTATTTAAAAGCATATAGCTTGAGGACATTTACAAAGCAAATATATCCCTGTAACCACCACCTAGAAGAAAAAATAGAACCTGCTTTACTTTTGTAAAATAATTTTATTCGAATCAGGATCCTTACAATTGGTTGACAGTCTCTTTCACAGCAATTATTTAAACAATTTTTAAATGAACATTAAAATGATGAAGAAAATGAGCCTGTTTCTGTTTTTAAGACACTATTTGTTACCACTGGGGGTGGGAATGAAAGTCAGAAATTCTATAGGGCAAGTTTTACTTTTCATTTTTTACTCTCCATTAGTGTTCACTTTTTACAATATGCACGTATAAGGTTTACTTAAAGAAATAAAACAAAATTTGCCAGTACAGTCTTTTGCAGTACTACCATAAAAAAAATTTTTGAAAAGGAAATACCTGAAAATTAAAAACAGATTCAATCAATGGTCATTAAAGTATAGCATATACCAAATGATCTATTCTACATGCAACTCAATATATAGATTCCGTTTAGAATTCACTTGTTCCTTAAGTAATCACAACTGTTTTCTAACTTAACTACCGTAGCTCTATTACTTGGGTTACAAACCCTTGGTCTAAACTGAAATGAAAATGTCTTATTGGTGTGCCAGTAACAGAATTTAAAAATCTTTAGTCTGGGATATTGCAGTTTAGCCAACCTTAATGGCATTGTGCTTGAGTGAAGATGCAGAAGCAAATTCATTTCCTGTCAGCCTGGTAGAGGGCTAATGGACTTTCCAACTGCAGTGTTTTCACGGACTTCTAATGACTAGGAGCAGTAGAGGGGGGCTCTGGGAGCACACTGCCATCTTCTGGCAGAGTTCCTGGAGAAAGCAAACTTTGAAAGATGCTCTGCAACAAACCCCTTGGTCTGGGAAAACAGAAAGTCAGGCTAGATCATAAATTTTTTATTTTCCTCCTACTTTAGAATTATGCTCAGACAAGGTGAAGAGACTGTCTGATAACATAATTGTGAAAAGGTCTAAAATTAAAATAAATGCAAATTTATGCAAAACAGTCTATTACATCAATCCACGTTCCGGGACTTTGAGGAAAATGCAAAATCTGGTAGTAAAAATCTGAGAACATTTGTACAAATGAGCTCATTATCTGAGTAAATAAGAAGCAAATGAGAAATCTATGTACTATTATACTGCACTGTCAATAAAAGTAAAATGCCTGATAAAAAAAAAAGCAGAATCATCAAAAACTTAATAAAAGGAAATTACAGGGACTTGTGTTACCCTGCGTTACTTAATTATCCCACATTTATATTATAAGTTGTGCCTAGTCATGGGGAATATACCAGGACCTCACCAAGATAGTGGCTCCACAGGTCCTAGAAGACAGCATTGATAAGTGGGGATCACGCAGACCACTCAAACTGAATGACAACATAGTCAACTTGCACAGGAGCAAGCTTTTATTCTGGTAGCACAAGCGGTTCGTGACTGGCTACTAACCTAAAGGTTGGCAGTTCCAACCCATCCAGCAGCCTCTGAAAAAAAGAGACCTGGTGATCTGCTTCTGTAAAGGTTACAAGCCAAGAATACCCTACAGAGCACAGTTCTACTCTGACAAACATGAGGTCACCACAAGTTGGGATCGACTCTATACCAACATGTTTGGGTTCTTTGTTTTGTTTTGTTATTTGGGGTTTGTTTTTGTTGTTTTGGGGTTTTTGTTTTGTTTTGTTTGGTACAAATTAGATTTCCCTAGAAGTCCAATTTGATGTAAAGAATAGGCAACTTAAGCTACCTCAGCAAATCAGCAATCGATGGTAAGTAGCGGTGCTGCCTGTACATGATGGTGTTGAGAAATCAGACGTTGTTATAAATTCAATTTCCCCCATACAAAAAATTCAACAAATAAATGCAGTTCTCGGCAATGGTGGCGGGGGTGGGGGGTAATTATATGGTAGTCAACCACTCCCATATCCTCCTCCCACCCCCTAAACACAAATGGGAATAATCGGAAATAATCTAAGTAGCAATTATGTTGAAGGCTTGTATCCATTCTCAAAAAATCAGCTCCATGACACAGCTATTGCCAGCGACGAGCAAGGCACTGAGTACCTGCTTCAGGGGAGCTAGACATGATGAATCCCTGAAGAAGAGGGACTACTGCATTCTGTTTGTCCCTGTTTCCCCAGTCCCTAGCATTATGTGGGTCTCATTGGATCCTTCATAGATGTTCATTCAAGCGACAACTGAGTAAAAGTCATAATACTTCAGGATGTGGCTTCTGGCAGCCCCTGCAGCAGCAACTGGATGCTGACAAATTTTAACTTGCATTTATTTGTAAAACACTTTATCCTTTTCAAAGGACTTTCCTATGAATAGCTGATTTCATTCTGAAAGCAATCTTGAGAGATAACTAGAATAGATTTTATTATTACAATTTACAAAAGCTAGCCAAAATGGTACAGGACTTCCCAAGGATACCAAGATAGTTAGATAGCAAAGATGCACTTTAAACTTCGGTATCCTATATCCAGGGGTGGATTAACCAATAAGCATGGTATGCACCGGCTTGCACTGAGCAAGGTATACACAGGCTTAATTGTATTTGCTTGCTACTATGTGATGAGCAATTTTACACAGGTTTCACCACGTCTTTGATGTGGTGGGGGACAGGTGAAATTGTTCACTGCAGATTGGTGAGAAGGCACAATTGGGCCCGTGCCTACCTTGTTTATTGGGTAATCTGGCCCTGCCTATATCCAGTACTTTCTTCCCCCCAACCACGTTTCTGTTGAGCTATCAAATTCCAGTAACCACAGAGGAGAGGAGGGCTTGGTGACAGCCACTCTCTCTTGGAGGTCTCAGTGTTATCAGCAGGACCTTCCTCTTATTTGTAATCAAGATTGAGATCAACTGTCTTGATAATCCCAGAACTAGCTGTGGCCCTAGACTATCATATACTTTGTTTTTATTATCTTCTGATGAGAGCTAGGGTTTACCTAGCTATATTAGTTTGTAGATATATTAGTTTGAAAGTGATAAGCAGAATCAAAGAGAAACTAGAGGAGAGCAGTTAAAGTTCAAAAGAATAGCCCTAGAATAAGGGACCTTCTTAAGTAATATCAAAGGAAAAGAAAAAGAAATACCCTACAGATTGAAAGATGATACACACATAGGTGACAGGTAGTCGAGGGTAGGTAGATAGATATCAGACAGTTACGTACATATAAATTATAATTCCTCGATTCCATAATACACATTTTTTCACATTTAATGTTTCTGAAATAGGGATGTATTTTATAATTAGTGTGCATATTTAACACAATGGTATTTTTTTCCTGACTCTACAGAAGAAAGGAAACATACGTGCAATTTATATTCCCTAACAACTTTTTACTTTGCATTTTGAACTGTCGATAGAGAAGGTTTGACCAGCGAACTAAGTTTGATCGTCACTTATCATCTGCTCATATTTTTGTCTCAATAAACTGTAGCCTCTCAGAGGACTGAGGCCCCACCTTATTTATCTCTGTAATTTCACGTAATACCTAATACTTCTCAATACAGAGTTCAGTAAATGTTTGCTGCTATCAAGTATTAGTAAAAGTTGTACAATTAACAAAAAAAAAATTGTCTCAAGCAGGTGACCAATGTCTAACAAAAAAAAGGAAATTAAGAAAAGTAAAAGAAATCACAAAAAGAGAAGAATTCTCTTTTACAGAATTTTATGGTTTCGCTTGACTCAGTGTTTATTTCTGACATGCCTTATGATCTTTCCTTACTCTCCACAGTGAAGAAACTCATCTTCACCATGTAGTCTTTTCAGGTATAAATACAGGTAAATAAGGTTTCCGTTTATAAAAATATCTCCAAGTACCAAACTCTTAAGCATTTTTAAGCTCGAGATGCATCTATTTGACTAACATGAGATACCTTCATATGTCTAAATAGCAAAGAGAATGTTGCCAAAAATTAAATTCCTTTTTAGGATATTTTAAGTAGAAACTGTCTACAATAATAATAATAATAATAAAGGAACATTAATATTAACGACTTGAAGACATGGCTAAATGAATTATGATACAACCATACACTATAATGCGGGGTTGCCAATAAAAATGAGGTTTCCAAAGGACAAGGAAAATGTCCACATTATAATATTAAGTGGAAAAAAGGAAGATATAAAGTAAAATAAATGTTTTGATTTCCATTTTATAGCTCTATATAAGACTGTAAAAAATACATGTAGATCTTCATAGTGGTTACTTCTCAAATATGAGATTATGGATTTTTAAATTACCATTAATATTTTCCAATATTTTTTATTAGCAGGGTTTTGATTTTGGTTGTGTGCATGTGTGTGTTTTAATTTACTTTGGTGAGCAGTTTCCTTACAAT
The DNA here is from genome assembly GCF_000243295.1 of Trichechus manatus latirostris. Classification (NCBI taxonomy): domain Eukaryota; kingdom Metazoa; phylum Chordata; class Mammalia; order Sirenia; family Trichechidae; genus Trichechus; species Trichechus manatus. Next base: position 3,151,252 of record NW_004444086.1, read on the forward strand.
GTGACTTTGCTCACTTGAGCCCTGTATCTCCGGATTGATCAATTTAGCTTACCCCTCGAAACAAAACTGAATATGAATACATATAACCAAATCAACAATATATTATATTAACACTCACTGAGTCATATTTTTTAATCCATATTACTTTCATTTGCTGATAATTAGAAAATTGTAAATCCACTTCAATTTTTAGAGGCAACTCACAGGAAATCTGAAGCTATAAATTTGTTTTAACTTTTTTGCTCCAAGTAGGGTTAATCTGATCAGTTAATAACAGAACCAACTGCTGAGGCCAGTATGAAATGGTGACTCCCAAATGATAGCAATTCAGGGATTAAACAGAGTGAGAGGGATTTCTAGAAAGACCATTCAAGGCATTCTCTCTTTCCCAGTTCTCATCTGTGTTCCCTGAGAAGGGAAGGAAGCTGGCAGGTGACTATGTTACATATCAATTCAAATCCCATGCTAGAGTTCCAAAAAAATATTTTCCTGGGGCCTAATTGTGCTCTCTGTGACCCTGTTACCTCCAAGTAGTATTGACTTATTTTTCCAAAACATTAGTCTGATTATATTACATCTCTTCACAAAAAATTCAGAAAGTTCCAACTCCTTAACCTGACAATAACTTTTTAACACCCTGTCCTCTCCCATGATATGGTGAACCTACCCCACACTTTTACTTATGCTCGTCTTTGGGTCTAGACTTCACCTACCACTTCCACTCCTTTCTTTACCACTACACTTTTCATCATTCAAATGCCATCTCAAATGCTATCTGCCTATGAGAATTCATCCATCAGTCCTCTTTGTGGGCCTTCCATGACACATTTCTTTTTTTTTTCCCCAATATTTCCACCAATGGAAGTTGAGGGCCTGAATGTTCTTTTTTGATGTTGCTGCTTTTTATTGTGCTTTAGATGAAAGTTTACAGAGCAAATTAGTTTCTCATTAAACAATTAATACATTTATTGTTTTGTCACATTGGCTGCCAATCCCAGGATGTGTCAACACTCTCACCTTCTCAACCGTGGGTTCCCCATTCCTTTCCTCTCCGGCCTTCTCATCCTTGCCCCTGAGCTGGTATGCCCAGTTAGTCTCATTTTGGTTTTTTTTGTTTTTTATTTTCTTTTTCTTTTTTATTATTATTATTATTGTACTTTAGATAAAAGTTTACAGAACAAACTAACTTCTCATTAAACAATTAATACACATATTTCTTGTTACATTGGTTACCAACCCCATGACATGTGAACACTCTCCTTTTCTCGATCTTACGTTTCCCATTATCAGCTTTCCTGTCCCCTCCTGCCTTCTAGTCCTTGCCCCTGGGCTGGTGTGCCCCTTTAGTATCATTTTGTTTTATGGGCCTGTCTAATCTTTGGCTGCAGGGTGAACCTCAAGAGTGAATTCATTACTGAGCTATAAGCGTGTCCAGGGGCCATACTCTTGGGGTTTCTCCAGTCTCTGTCAGACCAGTAACTCTGTTTTTTTTTGTGTGTGTGAGTTAGAATTTTGTTCTATATTTTTCTCCAGCTTTGTCCAGGATCCTCTATTATGATCCCTGTCAGAGCAGTCAGTGGTGGTAGCTGGGCACCATCTAGTTGTGCTGGTCTCAGTCTGGTGGAGGCTGTAGCACTTGTGGTCCATTAGTCCTTTGCACTAACCTTTCCCTTGTGTCTTTGGTTTTCTTCATTCTCCCTTGCTCCAGAAGGGGTGGGACCAATAGACCTGTCTTAGATGGACGCTGACAAGCTTTTAAGACCCCAGACACTACTCACCAAAGTAGGATGTATAACATTTTCTTTATAAACTATGTTATGCCAATTGAGCTAGATGTCCCCCGAGACAATGGTCCTCAGCCTTCAGCCTAGTGATTCGGTCCCTCAGAAAGTATGGATGAGTCTATGAAGCTTCCATGACCTTGTCCATGGCACATTTCTTAAACCTCTATTAGAGCTTCATTTCATCCATGCATGTGGTAGTTAGTCTACGTATCTGACAACACACAGATATGAGCTTCTTCTATGAGGGCATGACTGGAGCCTTAATTCATTTTTTATTTCATACATCATTTAGTCCACTTTGAAGGCACTCAATAAATGCTTACTGAGCAGAAATACATACTGTATCAAATAGCATGCCAAGGGCCAATCTAATCTAATATCTTGGCGCAAGCTGAATGAATGAATATGTCTCTCTCAATTTCTCCAGAGAAGCAACTTTCAAACGTGACTGATCATGAAAATTACCTAGAGAGGTTTTCAAAAAAAAAAGTGGATTGCAATATTTTATCAAGATAAAAACACAGCAAAGTAATAAGGGCAATTACCTTTTAGGAAAGGAACTAGGGGTAGTGGGAGGAAGGAAGATTTTACTTTTCATTTTATACCTTTCAGTACTATGTGAATTTTCCAAACACATGCATGTTTTCTATTCTTTTCTTTAGTTAAGGCCAATGTGAGGAAGCATGGGCCAATTTCTCATATTTTTCTGTGTTTTTTTAAACCTAGTAAACGCTGTTTAAAATTAAATTAAAATACAGATTCTCAGGCCTCATTCTGGAAGTTCTAAGTTGGTAAGTCTGCAGTAGGAATCTATATATTTTTATCAAATCTCCCCACATAATTTTGATGCAGCCAGCCCCACAGATCCAGGACACATGCTCTGCAGTATAGTCATCTCCTTCCAGACCTGAAGGGGACAAGGAAGAATCTTCCCATAGACCAGACAGAGAGAGCATGGTCCTGTCAATACCCTGAATTCGGACTTCTTTGTTAATTTAAATTAGATCATGCCCAAGGAGGGTGAATGGGTATCTTAGTCATCCAGTGCTGCAATAACAGAAATACCATAAGTAAATGGCTTTAACAAAGAGAAATTCATTCTCTTATAGTCTAGTAGGCTACAAGTCTAGTAGGCTACAGATCCAGGGGAAGGCTTTCTCTCTCTGTCGGCTCTGGAGGAAGGTCCTTGTCATCAATCTTCCCCTGGACTAGGAGCTTCTCAGGCACAGGAATCCTGGGTCCAAAGGACACGCTCTGCTCCTGGTGCTGCTTTCTTGGTGGTAAGAGGTCCCCAACTCTCTGCTCGCTTCCCTTTTCTTTTATCTCTTGTAAGATAAAAGGTGGTGCAGGCCACATCCCAGGAAAACTCCCTTCACATTGGATCAGGGATGTGACCTGAGCAAGGTTATTACATCCCATCTTAATCCTCTTCAACATAAACCAATCTTGCCTCATTAACCACAGGCAGAGATTAGGATTTACAACATACAGGAAAATTGTATCAGTCACAAAATGGAAGACAACCACACAATACTGGGAATCATGGCCTAACGAAGTTGACATATATTTTTGGGGGACACAATTCAATCCATGACAATGGGCATGAGCCCAGGGGGTGTTTTCTGATACCTTGTCCAACACTGGTTAGACAAACAGCTCAGAATCTGCAGCTGCCTCACCCTAACTCTGTGTCCATACATATTCCTTGTAACACCTGATGAATCAATCACAGGTCCGGGAAGGCTAAAGCATCTCTGGGGTTGTGCATCAGAGCTGCCAGACAATGAAAAACAACAGCAACAACAACACATAGGGATTTGCAGGGCTCAAACCAAGACTGAGCCAGTTTTGTTGTGTTTTGATATAGAACTTGTTAAAAGGAAAAAAAGAAAGAAAAAAACCTGCGCAAACACTATTGTAGTAATCTGGGAGAGTGAAGGTTAGGTTTTGAATCAGGCAGCATCAGTGGGCACTGATGGAGAGGAAGGAATGTTTCTATTTCAGAAGAAAAATGAAGAGGACAACTGCATGAAAAGAAAGGAAAATGGAGGAACCAATGACGACTCCAAATCTAACTTAGGCCAAGTGCAGTAGATTGACTGCACCCACGGCCCTATTAAACGGCCTCCCATTTCTTCACTCTTTACCATATAATTTTATTTAGTTCCCTCCCACACTGACTCTGAGCTTGGCTATGTGACATACTTTGCCCAATGGGACAATAGCAAGCCTGGAGGAAGCAGAGGTTTGAAAAAGTACTTAAGTGTTTCCACTCTCTCTTGCTTCTCTGTGATGACCAAGAGCATATTACCCAAGGTAGCTTGAAAACATATCCAAGCTAGTCCGCTGAACTTAAAGATATGAGTATTAATAGGTGCATATGTGAGACACGTGAAGGAGAGCCCAGTTATCCCAGCCAAGGTCATCTTAGAATAATCTACAGCCAGCTGACCCCCAAAACATGTGAGAGCCCAGTCAGGCTTAGCAGAGCCACCTAACCTATAGGTGACTTCATATGCATGAGTGAGACCAACTGAGACCTGTGAGTCATAATAAATGAATGTTATGTAAGCCACTGAGCTTTGGGTGATTTGTTATGCAGCATTATTATAGCTGCAAATAACTGGTATAGTAAGAAACCAAATGGTTGTTTTTAAAGACTTTAGAATTGGTGGCAAGCTATGTGAGTGAAGAAAGTATAAGTTCAGGTCTAGATATCTTGAGTTTAAGATAATTACAGAACAACTGGATAAAGACATCCAAAATTTAGGTGGAAACACAAGTCTGGAACTCAAATAAAACTTTGGGCTGCTGAAATAAATTTGAGTCATCAGAATATACTCAATGGAAATGGGTAAATTGATCTGGGAGAGCACAAAGAATGTGGAAAAAAGCAAAGCAAGGGATTTGGGGAACACCATTTAAAGGGTAGATACAAAAACAATGTCGTGGGAGAAAATAATGTTGCAGAAGGTAAGAAAGAAGAGAATTTCAAGGAAAGCATGAGCAGTAGTACCAGATGCTTCTGAGTTCAAGCGGGATGAGGATTAAAAAATGAGAGAAAAAATTTGCCTATGATTATGGAGTCAATGTAGCTATAAACAAGTGCTATCAAGTAGATTCCAATACACAGCAATCCAATGTAGCTGATTTCTTCAAAAGTAGATCGCTAGGATTTTCTTCTGAGGCTCCTCTGGGTGAACTCAAACCCCCAACCTTTGGATTAGTAGTGACCATGTTAACCATTTGCATCACCCAGGGACAATTCACACAGTTTAAAGACCCCTCACCTCATGTGATACTTCTCATCCCTAACAATAGCCATTCAACAAATCTTGAACACCAGCTACAGTAAAACCTGTGAAAGCCAGAACCCGTGTAAGGCTAAAAACCTGTCAGAGAAGAAAATTCAAATGTTTTTCACTAAAATGAGTGATAGAAAAGTGGTAAAAATGACAACCTCTCAAAGGCAGAAAACTTGCAAGACAGGGAAAACAAGGCAGTCCTGTCCAGTTCCGACTCTCACAGGTTTCACTGTCCATGTCTTCCCATGTTTCTTCTCCCTTTTCCTCTCCCTTTTTCTTTCCCCCTTTGTCTTCTACTTTACCTGCCTTTCTAAAGGCCCTATCCCTTCTTCTGATAGCTTTCAGACAAAAAGTAAGGGGAGGTTATTTCGGACTTTGGTGAGGATTGGGGAGATGAGGAAAGGCATTACTGTAACAGGAGTATTTGATTGCCTGGGTCAGACATCTCAGTTTTTAAACAGTAAGCTCTGTTTATAAGTTTAGAGGGAAAATAAAACAATGTTACTCTTAGGATCTGTTAAATTAAGAGAATAAAAATGACCAAAAATAGTATAAATTCTCAAATACATAAATGAATACACATTTTTTATCAATAGCATTTACATATTTATGACATATACAGAGAGAAATCTCAGTCTATGAATAATAATTGCCTACTGCCTATTCCCTTTTCCCCAGAGGCCCAAGGTTAGCTATACGGTCTGGACCGTGACCTTAGATTAAATCTAGCATTTTGACATATACAACCTTGAATTACTCTTGAGCTATTTTGTTAGAAATTTAACACCACGAAGTAGGTCTCAGTAAATATTTACGGAATTGAATTGGAAAATTCAACTCTATTCAGAATATTCCTTTAAGTTCTAGTTTTGTTGTCAGAAAAATATGATGCTTTATGCCATAAGATTTTTTTTTAATGAAAATAATATTATTTCAATAGCCCGTGATGATTGCTATTGTACAATTACATTTAAAAAAAAATCAGTACCTACCACAGGTGATAGTAAATAAATGAACACTTTTTTTTTAATTGTGCTCTAGGTGAAAGTTCACAGAGGTGAATAAATACTTGACTGGTGTTTTATATTGGGTGATGGTTTGTATACTGGAAAGTGTGTTGTTGTTTGTTTCTTGCTCAGCATCCATCTCCTCTTCTTCTGATAAAAGCATCTGGTTCAGGTGGGCTGGCTCCATTCCTGCATAGGGTGAGGGAAAGACATACCCACCAACATAATCATCTCTTCCGGCCACCGTGATTCAGTTCAGTATGAGCACATGATGCACATAACTCCAGTAAGATTAAATATTGGGTTGGAACTATTGAGAGAAGAGAACTCTCTTTTCTGCTGGACTTGAGGGTGGAGGGATATAAGCCTTGAGCTGCGGCCACCACCTTGAGGACAGAACCCATCAGAAAGTGAAGCTGATACCAAGGGAGGGAAGCCAGAAGATGAAAAGAGATCAAGTACCAATAACGCTATTTGAGCCTCTTGATCCAGCAATTTCTTAAGGCAGACACCTTGGATTTTTCAACTGCATAATCCAGTCGGAGCTGAGCTTTTCTCACTTGCAATTAAAAGAGTGCTAACAAAATAGATTTGTGTAACGTTTCCTTTTGTGGCAAAATAGTCTTCTTTAAAGGGTCAAATTTCAAAATTATTCATTCAACAAATATTTATTGAACACCTTCTGTGTACTGGTGCATCATATCATGTCAGTCAATGGTAACGAACAGCTGCATAGTGTTTTCAACACAGGCATGGTTAGCACTCAAGGCAAGCTCATTCTCAGTTGTTCAGGATTATGCCAAGTAGGAAAGAACATTTCTGTCCCTGGCCACTGGCGAATATATGCCAATATGGCCCTCTGGCACGGTGAAAACCGACGTGTCATACATTTTCAGAAGTTCCCCTAGGAGGCAGTACTACCCCTGATTGAGAACCACTGCGCTGGGGAGAAAAGACAGAGACTGGAACAGGATACCAAAAAAAAAAACAAAAAACCTCTTGCGGTCAGCCGATTCCGACTCATACCGACTCCACAGAACAGAGTAGAACTGCCCCCATAGAGTTTCCAAGGAGCAAAAACTAAGGATTCAGCTGTTGGACATATACCATAGAAAAGACATGTTAGAAGCCCAGATCAGGAAAAAAACAGGGAAGGCAAGTTGTTACAGAAGGCAGAACAGAGAGGCATCTATAATCAGAAGGTAAAAGGCATTGAAGGTTTCAATGAACTTAAAAGAGCTGGCTGAGTAGAAAGTAATGTTACAAAATAGCAAATGATTAAGGACTAACACAGAAAAAGATGTCTGTGGGCACGTAGAGCCAGAAGTAAGATAAGACAAGCTAACAATAAGACAGAGCATCAATCACACAAATTGAAAAGGTGGGACATTCTGCAAACAATTGGCACTCCCCTTCAACAAGACAAGGTCATTAAAAGGTAGGATGAGAACTGTTCTGGGTTAGAAGAGACCTAAGAAACAAAACAACCAAATGCAATATGTGGATCTTGATTGGATCCTGATTTGAACAAATTAGCTTTAAAAGAAATTTTGGGGACAATTGGGGAAATTTGAATTATGACTGGATCTTAGATAATATTAATGAATTCTCAGTTTTGTTTTGTGTAGTTATATAGAAAAATGTTCATGTTTTTGAGATGTGTATATTTAAATATTTGAGGTTGAACAAACATGATGTCTGTAATTACATTAAAGTATTTTGGCAAAAGGTATAAGATGAAACAAATATGGCAGAATATTAATCATTGTTAAAGCTGGGACACTGGTTAGAGATTCAATTTAGTATTTTGATAAATGTTCTCCTTTGTCGCTTTTAATTATTGTATTAAAATATTTCTGAATATATGCATTTTCCCTAGCCTATTCTCTTCTTCATGTAGAAAATTTTTCATAATAAAAAGTAAAATTTAAAAAAGAGAACTAGGATTTTATTGGTTTATTGAAGAAGGGATACACATCCTTCCTATGGTTGTCTTTTATTTCTTGCTCTATATAGTTGATATTTAATGTTGATACTTAAAAATTAAATTAACCAATTTTTTAATATAAATAAATGAATGAATAACTTTATTTCTCTCCCATCCTCTTCTACCTTCTCATCTAAGACAGAAGAAAATCTAGAGAAACAGCTTAGCCTTCACCATTGAGAGCATTTACTCTGGATCCAAAATGCTTGAGTCCAAAATATGGGCAACTTGCTTAACATCTCTGTGCCTCAATGTCTTCTTCAGTAAAATAGGGATCATCATGATAATAATGACCTCATATGTTGTTGAGCTTAAATTTGCTATTATTTGTAAAGTGCCTAAAGCAATGCCTGGCACATATTAAACTATGTATACCTGCTTGGTCTTCTGTAAAAAGGGCTATCATATCAGGTTAATAATGACAATTTGGAAGGAAAAAATAATCCCTAAAACAGTGGTTCTAAACCCTAAATACATTAAAACAACCTGGGCACTGAGGTTGTTTAAAAAACACTGCATTGCATGCTCCACCCTAGATAAACTAAATCCGAACCTTTGGGACTGGAGACAGGATATCAGTATTTTTTAAAGCTCCCAGCTGAGTCCTATGAGCAGCCAAGTTGAGAACCCCCCACTTGGCCACTGCCATCAAGTCGATTCCAACTCATAGCATCCCTATAGGACAGAGTAGAACTGCCCCATAGGGTTTCCAAGGCTGTAATCTTTTTCTTCCCCCCAAGGCTGTAATCTTCACAGAAGCCGACTGCCACATCATTTCTCCCGCGTAGCACTGGTGGACTCGAAACACCGACGTTCCAGTCAGCAGCCGAGCATTCAACCACTGTACCACCAGGGCTCCTTCAGAGCCAGTGCCCTAAAATCTTACTCCTTATTCATGTGTGGATGTGGGAATTCCTATCCTGCCTGAATGATGCCCTATCAAGTTCCTGATATCAACTTGCAGTTCAGGATTAACACTGACTCAAATCAGAGGGAGATATTTAATAACTGACCCTAGATGCTGCAGCATTTAGCTACCCTTTCCTCTAGGGCCATTCTCACTTATGACTCAGTTCTGAGACCTGAGTAGACTGAGCAGGTATTAATACCCACATTTTTACAAAGAAGAAAGCAGAACCAAAAAATATACATACATGTGGCTATATTAAAGATCTTTATACTCAAAAATGTTTTCTGATCCACACAAGAACTCAATATCATGATTATTAACATGATTTATTATCATCCCCATTTCACAGACATAACTCAAATATATTAAGGATTGTTCAAATAATAAACGATACAGACCTTCCAACTCCACCTTCAGTGTACTTTTTACCACGCCAGGTTGCATCTATAGGGGATAGCAGCATCTGACCTGTGCTTTAAGAATATAACTTTGGCAACCGTATGTAGGATGAATTAGACCAAGGGTCTCAAACCTTAATGTGTAAAAAGTATATATATCACTATTGAAAGTACAAATTCCTGGGCTGCACTAAAGGCATAGTAAATCATAACCTCAGGGAGCAGGGCCCAGTTGATTCTGATACTTTAAGAAAAACCAAATTAGACTCATTGGTTCTCTGCAAAATGTAGAAGGAAGAGAAAGCAAAGTATCATATTCTCAAAGTCTGATGCAATAAGAGATGTAAAGAAATATGCAGATGATTGGATTAGAAGAAGTGAGATTGGGAGATACATAATAGAAGAAGATCAATAGGACCAGGAGCTATCTGATTGGATGTGCAGGGAAAATGAAACCAAAGATGATTCCAGTATTTTGTGGCTGTTTAATGGGGAGGATGATGGAAGGAAAAAGGCAAGAGACCCAGGAGGAGCAAGTGTGGGGGATATGCTAAGTTTTAAGTGTGAGTGAGATATCCAAGGAGAGCTAAAGGACAACAAGGTGGCATCAAACACCAAGTAGGCCAATGGAAAAGTTATATATGGATCGCTGGAGAAATGTAGCTAGAAACATACATTTAGTAATACTCCACATGAAACCAGATGCTATCGAGTCAATTCCAACTCATGGTGACCCCATGTGTATCAGAGTGATGACTAAAGCATTGGTAGCAAATGAGATTAGTGAATGCAAGAGTGTTGATCTTAAAAGAAGACCAAATCTTGGAATGGAAGAAGTCCTTAGGGTCCTTCTAGCCTTTAAGGATAGATTGCAAGTTCGCAGATAGACAAAGAGACATAGAACAACATAGACCACCCTCCAAGATATGCTCTTCCACCTCCCTAGTCTAGTTGCCACCCACTGTGGCCATTTAGCCATACCAAACTTCCACTTCAACAAGACCAAAACTAGACCCATCAACTTGCCCTACAACCAGGTTCTACTCTCACATTCCCTACTTTAGTCTCTGACCTATCTTCAAAGAACATGCCATAAGCATGGAAGATTTCCTTGACCCTTCCCTTTCTGACAGTCATCCAATCAACACCAGGGCCCGAGAAATCTATCTATTGGATTCATCCTCCTCTCTCTACACCTAAGGCAGCTAGCAAGTCCAGGCCTCTAGCATTCCTACATCTCTACTGCTTCAATATCCTGATAACTGCGATCCTAGCTTCCAGTCTTGCCCCTGTAGACATAGAGACAGATCTTCCTTGCCTGCAAATCTGATCCTTTCACTTTCTGGTGTAAAACTTACAAACAGTTGCCAGTGAGTCAACTCCACTCATGGTGACTCAATGCTCCATAAGGTTTTCAGTGGCTCACTTTTCATAAGTAGACTGTCAAGCCTTTCTTTGAGGCACCAGTGGATAGATTCCAAGCTTCTACCTTTTGGTTAGCAGCTGAGTGCATTAACTATTTGCACCACTAAAAAAATAAACAAATTCACTGCCTGTCCAGTTGATTCAGACTCATGGCAACCCCATATGTGTCACAGCAGAACTGCACTACATAGGGTTTTCAAGGCTGCGAACTTTCAGAAGCAGATCACCAGGTCTTTCTTGCAAGGCATTTCTAGGTGGGTTCAAACCACCAACCTTTCTTTAGTAGTCAAGCGTCAAGTGCTTAACTGGGCCAGCCAGGAAGTCCTTCAAACTTATGAGTGGTTTCAAATTATCTTTAGGATAAAGTCCTAAACAACTAACAAGACCGTTAGATTTTGGCCTCAATTTCAAGGTTAATGTCCATTCTTTTTTCTTCTAGGTCTCAATTTCAATATCACCATATTCTTTATTGGTCGTATTCATCACATTTAAGACGAATCACTTGTTCAAATGTCTGCCTCATATAGTAGCTTAGAGAGTAAACTCACTGAAAGTAGAAACTGCATTTGTAGTTTCTAGCATAGTACCTAATCATAAGCATTCAAAAATTATGGGAGGGATGGACAGATGAGTAAATGGATATGAAATCTTCTCAACTTGGCAAACTCTATGTTTTAAAAATATGTTTTACATGTTGTAACCTCTAGCTAACTGATGCTTACATCCAGTCTTTGCTTAATTAAATCTTCAAACTTTTGACCTTCTTAAATATTTTTTTTAACTTTTAACTCTGGCATCACTTTCTTAGTTTTCACTGCTAAGTTTGTAATTTCATAGAGCTCTGAGTATCATTACCCATATAAGAATGTATGATGTCACAATCAGTTGCTTATTTGTCTTCTCAACACTAGACCTGAAACTCCTCAATAGGCTTACTTATTTTTAAATGTTTTACTGAAGACTGACATACAGAAAGCGCACAGATCATAATGCAGAGTTTGAGGAATTAAACATGCCCATAAAAAAGCATAGAGATTAAAAAATAAATCATAATAGCACCCTCAGAACTCTTTTTTTGATCTTCAATAACTAGCACAGTATCTCTCACCTTGTCTCATACACTCACTCTCTCTCTTACTCACATGCACACACACCTGCTGAGTGAACAAGTGCTTAAATGATTCAGAGAAGGAAGAGTCAGAGGGAGAGGAGCACAATTAAGAGATTAATGTGTCACACAAGACAAAGGAAATCGCTTAAAGAAAGAGGAAAAACTCAATGGTGCCAAGAACTAATGGAAGGTTTAGGAAAAAAAAAAAAAAAACAGAGCAACTGATGATTGCTAGTCTTGAAGAAGAAGAAGAAATTTCCACAGAGATGAATGAGAAAGCCAGAATGTGGGGAGTTGAGGCATGAATAGATGATGATAGAGATAATGAATGTGATTTTGGTGATGAAAGGAACAAAGAGATCATAGCTCAAGATGTTGATAGGAACAGGGAAGTATTTTGAGCAGTTAAGTCCACATAGCACTGTGACCGACAGCAAGAACCCTGGAGTCAGACCTCTGGTTCAAATCTTCACATGGCCACCTACTTTGGGCACATTACTCACTTCTCTGTGTTTCATTCAGTTCTTTGTTTGTAACATGAAGTTCATATTAATACCTCCTACAAAAGGTTGCAAGAATTAACTGAGAGACTGCATAAAAATGCAGAAATAGTAAACACTTAACACTTTTTTCTAAAAAAATCTCTGTAGGCAGATAGGCATTTGGAAAAAAGACGAAGAGCTGAGAGAGAAAGAACATAAAAGAGACAATGATTCAGTGGAAAGAACAGTGGACGAGGATCATGGAGATGTGAAGTCTAGTCTCAGCTCTGCCATTTACTAGTATTTCAGTACGTCTCTGAATCTCATCTATAAAAATGGGGTCAGCATAAGCTATCCTATAAGGATATTGTAACATCAAATGTGTGAGTAAGAACCTGTAACCTGTAAAACTCCATATATGTGTGTTATGGATTGATTTGTGTCCCCAAAAAATATGTGTTCTAAATCCTAACTCCTATACCTGTGGTTAGGACAAAGTAGAACTGCCCCATAGGGTTTACCAAGGAGCGCCTGGTAGATTCAAACTGCTGACCTTTTGGTTAGCAGCCGCAGCTCTTAACCACTAAGCCACCAGGGTTTTCTTTTTTTTTGCTTTTGGTTTATACCTGTGGTTAAGGAGCCCTGGTGGCACAGTGGTCAAGCGCCCAGCTACTAATGGAAAGGTTGGCGGTTCGAACCCACCAGCTGTTCCATGGGAGAAAGATGTGGCAGTCTGGTTTCATAAAAATTTACAGCCTTGGAAACCCTATGGAGCAGCTCTACTCTGTCCTATAGTGTCGCTATGAGTCAGAATCGACTCGAGGGCAGTGGGTTTGGTTTTTTTGGTTTTTATACCTGTGGTTATAATTCCAGTTGGGAATGGGTGTTCTTATGTCAGTGTCAGTGTAGCAGTATTGGTGTAGGGTATATTTTAAGTCAATCTCTTTAGAGATATAAAAGAGCAGATTTAGCAAGCAGAGATGGGAGAAGATAGATGCCATACCACATGAAGATTACCAAAGGCGCAAGGAACAGAAGCTGAAAAGAGACAAGGACCTTCCCCCAGAGCCAAAAGAGAAAGCCTTCCTCTAGAGCCAGTGCCCTAATTCAGGCTTCCAGCCTCCTAAACTGTGAGAAAATAAATTTCTGTTTTTTGAAGCCACCCACTTGTGGTATTTCTGTTATAGCAGCACTAGATAATTAAGACAATATGTCAGTTGTTTTATTGTCATACGTGGATAACAAATATTCTAAAAAGAAACGAGTCCGGGAACAGCTTATTAAAGGCGTTGAACTAATCAACTCATAACAAAATTATTAAAATGAGGATTAAATGGAGATGGTTTGGGGGACATTGAAGAGAGGCTTCATATAAATGATAAAGAGAGCCTAGGAGAGCAAAGCCAATGCCAGCTACTGGGGGCACTGTCGGTTCTTCACTATAGTTACAATTTAGAACTGAAATAGGAACCCTGGGCCCAGAGAGGGGGCCAGAACAGAGTTTCAGCATTCCTAGTGAAAAAAAAAAAAAAAAACAGTTGCCATCATGTTGATTCCAACTCATAGCGACCCTATAGGACAGAGTAGACCTGCCCCATAGGGTTTCCAAGGAGCGCCTGGTGGATTCAAACTACCAACATTTTGGTTAGCAGCTGTAGCACTTAACCACTGCACCACCAGGGTTTCCTCCCAGTGAAAAGGGAGGCTAAAAAATACTGAGTGGGGAGGAGGGGTGTTGGTGGGAAAGAAAGTTTTAATTACCAGTGAAAGAAAAGACAGCAAAGTATGCTGGGAAAAGCTCTGTCCCAGAAATGCTTGCAAAAGCCATTGTTTTAAGTAGAGACAAGTTACTTTAATAACAAGACCCGAGCAAGACCTTGTCTTGTGGCTTACTTAAATAGCTTCAACAATTGTGCATGAGTTCTATGCTAATGAAGGCTAGGAAGCAGAATACCCCAGAAAAGAAAGTTTGTGAATTCCAGAGACATAATGTCTTTGAAGGAAAAATTTTCAGTTTGCCTGATGCTGGTTGTCATGGATTGAATTATGTTCCCCAAAAAATGTGTGCATCAATTTGGCTGGGCCATGATTCCCAGTATTGTGTGGTTGTCCTCCATTTTGTGATTGTAATTTTATGTTAAAGAGGATTAGGGTGGG
>NW_004444086.1:3165917-3168151 GCF_000243295.1 Trichechus manatus latirostris
ATTCCCAGTATTGTGTGGTTGTCCTCCATTTTGTGATTGTAATTTTATGTTAAAGAGGATTAGGGTGGGATTGTAACAGCCTTACTAAGGTCACATGTCTGATCCAATGTAAAGGGAGTTTCCCTGGGATGTGGCCTGCTCCACCTTTTATCTTACAAGAGATAAAAGGAGAGGGAAGCAAGCAGAGAGTGGGGAACCTTCTACTACCTAGAGAGCAGTGCCAGGAGCAGAGTGCATCCTTTGGACCTGAGGTTCCTGTGCTTAGATGCTCCCAGACCAAGGGAAGACTGATGACAAGGACATTCCTCCGGAGCTGATAGAGAGAGAAGGCCTTCCGCTGAAGCCAGCTACCTGAATTTGGACTTGCAGCTTACTAGACTGTGAGAGAATAAATTTCTCTTTGTTAAAGCCATCCACTTGTGGTATTTCTGTTATAGCAGCACTAGATGACTAAGACAGTGTTGTTGTTGTTAGGTGTCTTCGAATTGATTTTCAACTTATAGCGACCCCATGTGATAGAGTAGAACTGCCCCATAGGGTTTCCTAGGCTGTAATCTTTATGAAAGTAGACTGCCAGGTCTTTCTCTGCTAGAGCCACTGGGTGGATTCGAACTGTCAGCCTTCCAGTTAGCAGCTGAGTGCTTAGCCATTGCACCACCAGGGCTCCTTTGCCAGATGATAGCAGTAGAAATCTACTCCAATTATAGACCGAACCCACAGGTTAGTAAACTTTCAATTCCAGAAACCACCTTGGGGTCTAAGTCACTGACAGCGTTAACTCCCATAGGCAGACGTGGGGAAAAAGCAGAGGTTTTTTACTGAGCCTGGATCTTAATGGCTGTACCCTATACAGAGTGATTGCTGTTGTTGTTAGCTGTCATTGAGTGGGCCCCTGACTCACGGCGATCCCCATGCACAATAGAAAGAAATGTTGCCCAGTCCTGTTCCGTCTCCATGATCCACTGCAGAGGGAATCATTGTGATCCATAGGGTTTTCAGAAGTAGATTATCGGGGCTTTGTTCCTAGTCTCTCTTAGGCTGGAAGCTCTGCTGAAATCTGTTTAGCATCATAGCAATATGCAAGCCTCCACTGACAGACGGGTAATAGCTGTGCATGAGGTACATTGAACAAGAGGTCTCTTGCATGAAAGGTGAGAATTCTACCACCGAACCACCAGCGACCTCATAGAAAGTGATAATTGATATAAAATGTTTTCTGAAGAGTTTCAAGGACAATTCACAAAGGTGAATGACAACAAAGACGGAAATAATGGTCTTTAACACTCAAATAGTGAAAAAAGAAGAGTGTAAAATAAACACTGTTCGCATATCCAGAGAGAATTGTCTAGTTCTTTTCCTTTGGGAGACTAAGGCTACTTGCCTTTTTTTTACCTTCAGGTCAAGCCTCCTGTTTTAGTTATCTAGTGCTGCTGTAACACAAATACCACAAGTGGATGGCTTTAAAGAACAGAAATTTATGTTCTCATAGTTCTGGAGGCCTTGTCCAAATCAGGGTCTTAGCCTTGTTCATTCCTTGTCAATAGCCCCAGGCATTCCTTGGTGCCTTGGTCATCCTCACATGGCATCTGTCTTCCTCCATGCATGTGCATGCAGGGACAGACTACCCAATAATCAAGGTACGCACAGGATTACTTGTGCTGACTTACTAATCTGTAGTGAACAATTTCACCTGTTTTCACATCTTTAACATGGTAAAACCCATGTGAAAATGTTCACTACAGATTAGTAAACAAAAAAAAAAACCCATTGCCGTCAAGTCAATTCGACTCATAGCGACCATACAGGACAGAGTAGAACCGCCCCATACAGTTTCCAAGGAGTGCCCGGTGGACTCAAACTGCCAACCTTTTGGTTAGCAGCTGTAGCTCTTAACCACTGCGCCATACCTTGCTTACTGGAGGCCGATGCATACCTTGTTTACTGGATAAGCCACCCCTGTGTGCATGTCTTTGTGTCCAATCAGCTCCTTCTATAACTCAAAAATTATTATGGTTAAAATCCACCCTATTCTGTTAGGTTAGAAAACACTATTTCAAACAAGATCACATCCACAGGTATAGGGGTTAGGATTCCAATACATATTTTAGGGGGAGACAATTCAATCCATAACACCTTCATTTTGCATTATAGTCCTGAGCTCAGGGATTGGAAAAAATCTTTAAAATTTCTTGTTGTTGTTGTTTGGGGCCGTCAATTCTGTTCCCAACTCATAG
>NW_004444086.1:3168267-3190827 GCF_000243295.1 Trichechus manatus latirostris
AAGACAGATTTGTTGGTTCTTTTGGCAGTCCATGGTATGTATATTCAATATTCTTCGCCAACACCACAGTTCAAAGGCTTCAATTCTTCTTTGGTTTTCCTTATTCATCGTGCAGCTTTCGCAAGCTATGAGGTAACTGAAAACACCATGGCTTAGGTCCGGTGCACCTTAGTCTTCAAGGTGACATCTTTGCTTTTTGACACTTTAAAGAGGTCTTGTGCAGCAGATTTGCCCAATGCAATGTGTCTAAAATTTCTTAGCAGTTGCCAAAAGCCTGGTTGAAATATCAGTTTGGAATGTCCCTGGCCTCTCCATGTCTCCTCAAACCATTCCTAGTAACAATAACCTAATTTCTTAAATTGTTTTAAAGTTAGCAAGTGCTTTATCTACACATTTCTTTAAAATAAATACTAAACTACTACTATGCCCTCTTTTCAGATTAGAAAACTGAAGCCCAGAGAGGATAAATAGCAACAGGCAGAGTCAGAGCCAGCGCCCAAACTCAGGTCTCCAGGCTGGATCTTGAGCCCACTGGCTGGGGTGATTGAAAACAAGGGCATTTTAAATATTGTAGGCACCCTGGTCCCACTGGTAACTGCTAGTCCAAGACTGACCTTGAATTAAAACCTAGGTTTTCAACTGGATGACTCCACTTTGAATTTTCCAAAAGAAATCTAAGCAGTTATCTTATATTTTGTACCTCTATAATCTGACTTCTGTGACCAGGGAAAATTCCACTGCATTTACTTATCTTCAGAATGCAGGAGATTAACCCCTCCCAAGGACAATACTCCCTAATTATCTAAAATCTATAGATAAAAGAAACTATGTAAATTAGCACTCCAATTTGTTTGTTCTTGGTGGTCTCTTGATTTGAATCCCTTACTTCCTAGATAAAATGTCCATGGCATTCAGCTCCAAACTGTGTACTTTTGAGAATACCTTTTGAGAATTATAGCCCACTGAATCACTCTTTTATTTTTTTACCGCTCTCTTAAATGAACTGAATATTCATCAGGTGTTCCAACAATGTTTCAGGAGCTATGAGTTTTTACTAATCCAAATTAGTAATGCCTTCCGATTAGTTTAATTTTCTCCTAATGAGATGTTGAATATGCATAGACTTTAACTATATCAAGTAGAATTGAATATTTTCAAAACATAATTAAGGCTGTAATGGTTCATTCCTGCCACTAGAGGGCGACACTCAGCAGCATAAGCATACCAAAAATCCCTAGTTTTCATGTTGCAACCCAATTCAATTTAGAAGTATTAAAAATGAAAGAGTGTAAAGATTATAGTGTCAAAAATATTTAGAAAACTACTTGTGGCTTAATTTGCATCTTTTCCATTAAATGTTTTAAAACTGATTTTTAAACATTGCCCCTAAATGTTTTAAACTCTCAAAAAAGTAAAGAATCCATAGAATTATCAAACCTTGTTGCAATTTTACATTGAAGATTACTCTCCTTAACCAAATAAATTAGCTCACTTTATTAAGAGTAGAGTTTTGAGCTTAGTAATTTTTCTTTAAATAACATGCTTCCATGTACCCTTTTATGTTCCAATAATTATTTCATCAAAACTTAAGAAAATATTTTTTACTTAAATAATAAATTGAATTCCAAACAAACAGACAAGCCCTTAGAAATCTATATTTTCAGTCTTGCAATGCACCAATAAACTAGAGCATCTTGGAAAAGGTCACACCTAAACTATCTTCCTACCTCAGACATCTAATTCGTTTAACCTGAAAAGTCCTTCTCCTAGCAAACTTAAGGCCCAACTCAATGTTGCTCTGCCTGCAGAAAATAAATCATTTCATTTCTTCCTCTGTGCTTCTCTGTGCTCCTATAGAACTTCGTATATCTAATGCAATTAATGAAGCAAATATTTTGTAAGTATCTACTATATGCCATGCACCAGCGGCTCAGTTCTTTTCGCTTAAGGAGTTTATCAGCTAATAGAGTAACTGTCATGAAAAAAAAACAACTACATGCAAAAATCAGTGTATAGTTACTAAAAAAGTATAGCAGAGGAAGATCAGTAAGCATTAAATGTTTATTACTGAAATAAACATATCCAAACACTATCTTTGCACTCAGCGTGGAAGAGAACTTTATTTTTATTTATTGAGCACCAACTCAGAACAGGAAACCCTGGTGGTGTAGTGGTTAAGAGTTATGGCTGCTAACCAAAAGGTTGACAGTTCGAACCCACCAGGTGCAGCTGGGCAACTCTTTGGGGGTAGTCCTACTCTGTCCTATAGGGTCACTATGAGTCGAAATCAACTGGATGGCAATGGGTTTTTTAACTCAGAACACTGTATAATATTAGATACCATGGGGAGGCTTACAAAATAAATTACACAGTCCCTAGCTCAAGATACTTCAAGCATATTAGGGACAAAAAAAGTGTGTGCATATATATATAGATACATATACATGTATGTATGTATATATATACACATACATACTGTATATATATACATAATACCTAAAACTTCAAAATATAATACCTAAAACTTCAAGGCATTACAAAAGAAACATTCAAATGTAATTAATTTTACTATAAAGAAAATACGTAAGTGTTCAGGAGAAAAAGGACTAATTGGCATAAAAGGGCCACATAATAAATTACCTAAAGCACTTTGATTTAATAGATCAGAAAATAAGAAGTCTGTTAAGTTTAGAGAGCACAGCTTTAAGAAAATGGAATTTGAAAAAGATTTTCCTCTAAACTTTATGTAGAATAAACTGGAATTGGGGCGTGGGGTGGAGGTGGGGGGGACTAAGCAGTCTGACCTACAACCAGCCGTTACTTAACCTCATCGAATCTCAGTTCCTTCATTTAAAAAAAATGGGTTAAATGATTGCTAAGGATCTTTCCAGCCCCATCGTGCTGTGATTTTTTGGTGTCCACAACTGGAATGGAGAGGTTGAATTTAAAAGGCATTAGGGGCAGGGAATCAATGGGAACTTGGTGACAAATTGAATATGGGAAAGATAAAGGAAGGAGAACAAAATATATTATGGAAGATGCAGAAGCATGTTTAAAAGCATAAAGTCCTCTACAGTGTATGAACCCATAATAATCATTATTAATTGAATATCGTTCCAAGTCTGGATGACCTGAGAATAGAGTGATGCCACTGGAGCTAATTAAAACAAGAGACGTTGAGATTAAGAGAAAAAACGGGCTTTCCTTTCACATGCTAAATTGGCTCACCCAGCATTTCTCTAGTGTATTGAGATGGATTTTCACCACCAAGGAACAGACCAGAGGGAATTCTCTTATTTTTATGCAATTTAGGTTTTATCCTTATTGTCTAAAAAACTTCCTAAGGAGGTAATGAAAATAGCTATTCAAATTTGGTTAATTACAAGGATTTGCTATCTTGTAAAGGCTGTTCTGATAGCTAGTAGATATGATTCACAGTATTGTTTTCTGAAAATCAAGAATATAAAAAATGTTCAGAGACTAAAGTATATTTAGACTTTCATTTTAAATCCAAAATAGACTATAAATAGGAAAAAATCCTAATTTTTAAACAATACTATAACCTATATGTAACTTAGAACCATTCGCCTAAAAGAATAAATCTTCAGAAGGATTGCCCGCTGCGGTCGAGTCAATTCTGACTCACAGCGACCCTATAGGGCAGAGTAGAACTGCCCCACGGGGTTTCCAAGGAGCAGCTGGTGGGTCCGAACTGCTGACCTTTTGGTTAGCAGCCGAGCTCTTAACCACTGTGCAACCAGGCTTCCCCAGAAGGATTAACTCTTGATTAATGGTGAAATGGCTACAGAGACAAAAATAGGATTCACCCTAAAATTTAGAGGTCAAAATGCAAAAAAAATAGGTAAGATATTCATGAATGAGAAGCTACATGACTTCAATTTACAAGAACTTGTAATTTGCAAATCTTGAATTACTTATTAAACAGGTGATTAACTGTGTCAAAGAAGAAAATCTTGTATTCTGCTAGAAGTGAAAGAAAAGGAGTTTTATTGACGAATAATACAGCTCGAGCTGCACAGCACTAAGTAAAAATACAAAGCAGTCCACTGTCTCTTGAATTAGAGGCTTTTATGAATAGTGAACAAAGGAAACGTAGGGGGTTAATGCTGACATTTAGGATGTCATATACCAGTATCATGCCCCCTGGCTGGCACAAACCGTTAATTGCACGACTACTAACCAAAAGGTTGGTGGTTCTTACCCACCCAGAGGTGCCTCAGAAGAAAGGCCTGGTGATTTGCTTCCAAAAGTCATAGCCTTGAAAACTCTATGGAGTGCAGTTCTACTCAACACACATGAGGTCGCCATTATTTGGAATCGACTCAAAGATAATTGGTTTGGTTTTTTTGTTTATACCAGTATTAGGCAACCTGTGAAAACTCAAATACTTGGCTCTTAATTTTAAAAATATGGTAGTGCATCAAGCAGAGCACCAGGAATCAGAAAACTGAGGTCTAGTCCTGGCTGAGCCATTAACTAGCTGAAGGACTAGGCAAATATATAAACTGATGAGGTTAGACTAGAAGGCGACTTGAGGCTCTGCCGGGTTAGTGATTCTAGGACTTTTTATGACAGGCTTCCATGAAGTTCAAAGAAGGAAGATATCTTTGTGGGCAGGAATGGGGTGGGGGTGCACTTTGTGGAGAAACTATGGATTAGATTAGGCCCTAGAGGATGAAAAGGATTAAGTAGCAGGGGGGAAAAAGATGGGCTCAGAAGAGGAGGAAGCAGTTTTAGCAAAAATGTAAGAACTGGAATGCACCCAGAGATACGGGAAGGTGTGGAGGGAGTTAGCACCAGATGGCAAAGATCTTATCTCTAAAGTAGGAAGTGATGTCCATCTGCATAAAGAATCCTGCTGGAGGTGTTAAGGGACTTAAGGAGTGTGGAGAGGTGGAAAGTTTCTTGTGGGGGATGAGCTGGGGTCTCAAGCAGAGATGTTACTGCAGAGTCAGGAAGCCTGCTTTCTGTAGACTACAAAACGTTAGTGAGTTGGTTTTTCATGGGTTGGTTTTACTAATAGTGCAAAGAATAGGGGGAAAGTAGTTTTGGTGTGTTTTTGCTACCATTCTCAGGCCTTATTACCTGAGGATAAATAACCACTGAAGCCAGGACTTAAACACACATGGCACAGTTCCCATCCCAATTCCCAGCAACTATGGGTTTTTGTTTTGTTTTTACCAGTACCAGTTGCTGTGGAGTCGATTCTGATTCATGGCAACCCCATATGTGTCAGAGTAGAGCTGTGTTCCATAGGGTTTTCAATGGCTGATTGGAAGTAGATTACCAGGACTTTCTTCTGATGTGCCTCTGGGTTAGACTCAAACTTCCAACCTTTTGGTTAGCAGCCTAGCACATTAACCATTGCACCACCCAGGGACTCTGATTTTTAAACAGACAGAAATTCAAGGGAGAAAGTCAATCGTTCATTCATTTATCAGCCTTCTGCTGATAAATTACTCAATGCCCAAAACTGTTTTAAGAACTTCACTCTGGGTTCCTCGTCTTCACGAGATTGCTAACATCACCTTATGCCCTTTACCAACTCTTGGATCCCAAAAACCTTCCTTGAGAGATATGCATGGGTGCACACACACAGGCAAGTACTCCACTCACACTGTGACAAAAGGTCAGGAAAAGGATGAGGCAAGAGAGGCACTTGCTCTCCAAGTCTTTAAATTTTGTGCCCTAAGTGCCTCTCTTGCTTGATTCTAGTCCTGGCCTAGAGAAAATGCACAGCCTTTCCAGCTCTCTCAATGGACACCTCCCCCCATCACCCCACCCGCCTCAGCTATGACTTATCTCTTTCCAACTTTTGCCTTTCATTTCTCACCAGTGCTGTTCCCTGTAACCTTCCCACAGCCTGCTCCCTCACTATTCTCAGACCCTCACCTTATGTTCTTTTCCTCTAGCTCCAGCCCCTTTTCTTCTTAGGGCCCCTCATTGCCTCTCAAAGCTTCACCCGGCTGCTTCTCCCAACCTCAAGAGATTTGAAGGATTGCCCAGGCAGGTGGTAGAAAGAACTTTGGAGAACTTTGGAGAAATTTCCAAGCCCAAATATTACAGTTGGGATATACATATATATATATATATATGCATAAAAACCCATTGCCGTAGAGTCAATTCCGACTCATAGTGACTCCATAGGACAGAGTAGAACTGCCCCATAGAATTTCCTAGGAGCACCTGGTGGATTCAAACTGCCGACCTTTTTGTTAGCAGCTGTAGCACTTAACCACTACACCATGAGGGTTTCCATATATATGTATATATGGTTAAAAAGCAGTATGTTAAGATTTTTGTCTGCACCTATGATAACTGCCTACCCGTCTAAGTATGTTAAAATCCAAAAGGTGTTTTTTTTAAGCAAAGAGGTGGATATTTCCTACTTAGCTAGCTTCTGTCCCACAGGCTTTCATTTCTCTTTGTCTTCCTTGATGTGCTCAATCACAAACTGGAATGGTGGTGGCAGTAGGGAGGAGAAAGGAGGTGGGGGTGGAGGCTTGAGTTCTTTCTAAAACCTCTGACTGCTCCTATAATTATCCTTCAGTTAACCTAAGGTTTACCCCCTCAATATTTGCTTCCTTTAACAGAAAGACTATTCTTACAGATAAAATAAATTCTAATAATATTAAGCTATACCTTATGGAAACAATCGGGTGTTTATCTACTATTGGTTTGTTTGGGTTTTTCTCATTCATGATCACTAAGGGTAATCGAAAAGTTGTGCTTGAGGACATTTGTCTTGAGCTTCTAAGTTGAAAATTATGGAAGTAAGAAAATACTGTTTTACAAGTTGCCTACAGCTGAAAAATCCTGGAATGAGTACCTAATATTTTCTATAATAAACCTCAAAAGACAACAAGTTGCTTCATTGTTATCCAGCACTTTCTACAAACAGCATGGTGCAATGCCTGAAAATTCTGCTGTGATTGTTGTTCAATCCAGTGACTTCATTCAGTAATAGACCTTCTGACTCACAAGCTCTACAGGGCTGGTGACAGCTGACTTAGGAAAATTTTGGAGTCAACAGCCTGTGCTTTTCCATATATTTCTCTGAATGTAACATCTCCTGCCCACATTTCAAAGTTTATTTGGGTCCATAAACAAGTACTTACCACTAATATCTATAGATGTTTTTTATACATAAGTGCAAGACAACTTTCCCACCAGAAACTTGGAATTCCTACATATATATTACGGGTAACATCACCAGTGACATTATAGATGAAGATAACTGCTGAAGTATGCAGATGTTATAAAAGAATCCATGAATGATCAAAGGTGGTATAGAATAATGGTCAATCAATGCCTTGATTGTAAAGAAACAGCCCTTTTAACTGCTATTTACTAAATTGATTATCTGTCATTCTTGTTTCCAATAATTCAAAGCATTTGAAAAGCATGAAGGTGTTTCAGAATGTCCTCCAACCAAGTTGTTTCAGGGGACATAAAACATGTATTTGAGTATCTTGTGTTGATCCATTCTCAGAACACATTTAGGACAAAATTATGTTGTGAGAAACTTTAGGGTCAACAGCAGCAGGAATTAGAGGAAAGATAAATAAGATGGAACAGGAAGGTATTGTCTGAGCATGAAATTTACATACTCTTCATAGTTAACATAATGTAAAGATAAAGCAAACCAGAAAATATGAGATTGAAGGAAAGAAGAATTTGTCGTTGTGGACTAGCCCTCTCCAGGAATGAAGGTCACCAGATCACTCACATTCCTAAAAGAAATATGTTGCCTCACGTTTGCATAAGGAAATCCTCTACATTGCCACAGCAGGCTCAAATCTAACAAGTTCGAATTAGATGTGGACTTTGAAACTGATTTCTCATTTGTGCCATACTTACTCTATAAAACCCACAATGACTATCTTAATTTGCTGCCTAACAATTATTACGTGGTAGAAATGTTTGTCTGAATAGGCAAATTTGGTTCAGTTCCAAATTGAAAAC
This sequence comes from Trichechus manatus latirostris, assembly GCF_000243295.1. Taxonomy (NCBI): domain Eukaryota; kingdom Metazoa; phylum Chordata; class Mammalia; order Sirenia; family Trichechidae; genus Trichechus; species Trichechus manatus. The sequence continues at coordinate 3,176,254 of NW_004444086.1, forward strand.
TTTGGTTTTTGCCTAGGGTAATTCCACGTAAATTGGTATAGAAACTCAGGAACAAGACAGTCTTCAAGAGGGCCTTTTAGTGTTCTATTTCATACAATATTAATCACCACATTTTCCAGCTGTACTGTAGATACTGAATCACTTGGAGGATGCCTTTCAAAAATGTGTATATGAGAAAATAGCTTTTATTTCATCTCGGTAGCTAATGTAGATCTCATTACGTCCAGGATGATAGCCAAATCTTTTCATCAATGGAAAAATTATTAAATTTACAATTGAGAACATCTCAGGGAACTCTCAAAAATAGAGCACTGTTTACGCATTCTGCTAGGATTATCCAGATAAAATCAGTAGTTATCACGTATTCAGAAATTCTTATCAACCTTTTACCTCACAGTTAATATTTCATCTTTCCAATCGTAGGATACTAAGGTCTGTTGTTCCCACTGTCCTCTCACTCTCTCACCTCCCCCAACTTTTTTAATTCTCAGTATTAAGTGTGCAGCTAAATTCCAATAAGTAGATTCAGAAATTAGAGAATCACTATTAAAATAAATCGCTTCAGAGCAGAATGAGTTTGCTTAATTGTCAGTGTTTAACACTTAACTTTACATTTAAAAAATAAATCTCTTCCTAAATTTGATGTTTTCACAGAAGACTTCACTTCTTTTTTCCCTGAAAGATTCTAGAAGATCAACCATCTACTTCCCCTCCACAAAAGGTATTCAACTAACCAATTATGCACATAAGCCACTCATTTTCACATGCAAATATTCTTGTACATTACCATTTTGCACATTTGAATGTGATTTTTACATTTAAAGTACAGTGGCAAAGCTTTAGAGATCTCAGCCTGTGGGCTATGGATTAAGATTTTGTCTCTAATTATCATTTCCTTTTGGTGCTAATGTGTTTGTTCCTCATTTGTACCACTCACTGGCCTGGATGTAAACCAGACTAAAAGAAATTCCTTTGATTTTCCTGATTTCAAAGATACAAAAGAATTTCTCACTTTGAAAATCCCCACAGAGTTCGGTGAAGAATGTATCACCTCAGGATGTTGGTACTCTTCATTATAACTCATGCTGTTAGAAAATTCCTCAGCCTTAAAAGATCTGGTTACTGTCTAATGAATGTAAAGGTAATGTCCGATGCTGAGAGTTTGATACCATTCTCAATGGTGCTCAATTCCTGAAATAATTGAAATTTGTTTCAAGAATTGTATAAGTGCGTGGATACAGTCTGTAGTCCCAGTTACTGCTTAAAATTTAATACTTGAGGTATTTGGAGAAAAATACATAAGATATTCATGAATCAAGTCGAGAAATAATTTTAATAAACTCCATCAGGCTTTCCCTACTATGAACGATTAAAATTTAAATGAATGCATCTTGTAAACCTATGTCGAAGTTATAATAATGAATAAATGCCTTTAGATTAATGCATCAAGTCTTTGTCCCTACCTTACAAATCTTCAGATAAAACTAAATACAAACTAAATGCATTATTTGGCATTAAAGCATGTAAGGAGCACATCACTGTATCCTATCAATATGCGAAAGATCTCATGTCTTTCATTATCCACAAAATTATGCATATAAGAGGCCATCCATACTCCAGGGCATTTTCTGGCCCCCAAGTTAACTCTGCTACCCCAACAATTCACGGAACATTTTATTTGGACTCTCCTGTTATTTGCATCATATGTAAGAGCTAAAAAAGCAGTTTTAACTGAAATACTGTGCTCTTCAAATATGTTTAGAAAATTCCCTTGAGACTAAAATATTTTTTCAATTTTCTTAATTCTTCTACATTTTAATGATCTTTAAAAGTTGGCCATTCCTGCTACCTTACTTCTCATCCCAAATATGTGTAATCTTTTCCAAGAACTTCTGGAATTTCTTAATAACTACTATATAATTGGTGAAAATACTGTGAGAATCCTTTATAGGTCATTGTGGAGGGCAGAAGGACAGGATCAATACTGTATTTGCAAAAACGAAAAACATAATTGTTATGTACGAACTTTTATTTTGATGCATGTGTGTTGTAACATGTATGATAGGTGAATGTATGTAATAAAAATTTTGGAATTAATTAGGGAAGAAGTCTGATAAATTTGACTACCTATTTATGAATAAGGTGTGGAGCCCTGGTGGTGCAGTAGTTAAGCGCTTGGCTGCTAACCAAAAGGTCGGCAGTTCAAATCCACCAGCTTCTCCTTGGAAACCCTATGGGGCAGTTCTACTCTGTCCTATAGAGTTGCTATGAGTCGGAATTGAATATTATGAATATAATAAAGAAAAATACGGTAAGTGGAATCCAAAGACAAATTACTAAACGGGAAAAAATGATTTGATCAAATATGACATTTTAAAGAGGCCTCAAAAATAAATAAGAGACAAAAGCGGCAACAGAAAATGACAAAGAACATGAACAGACATTCACAAAGGAGGAAATATAATTGGCCAATAAACATATAAAAATATGTTTAACCTGATGGTAACTTAAGAAATACAGATTAAACCAATGAAATGCTTTTTAACTATCAGATTGGCAAAGATAAAAAAATGATAGAATATACTTAATATAGGTAAGCATTTGCTGAAACAGGCATTTTCACATTCTGCAAATAGGAAAGTAACTTTGTGCCATAACTGTAGAGAATAATTGGTAATATATACTAAAATTCAAGATGTACACATTCTGACCCAGAAATTCTACTTGTAGGATTTTACCCTAAAGAAATACTACACATAAGATGAAAACTGGAAAACAACGGAAGTGTCCCAAAGAATAGAATTATCTGTTAAATGTAATACACTCTGTAGCCATTAAGTAACTCTTTTTGTGCTATTTTATCCAAGAAATAATGTTCAGTGAGAAATATAAAATGCAGCATAATATACATTTATCTCCGTGTGTTGGTTTAAGCAAAAGACATGTAAAAGAGCTGAAGGACTGTATACTAAAGAAGTTATCTTTAGGGGAGAGGACTATGAAATACTTGTGCTTTCTTTTAAGATATCGCTACAATGTTAGAAGAAAGTGCAAGTATTTCATAGTCCTCTCCCCTAAAGATAACTTCTTTAGTATACTTATTGCTGTAATGTTAGAGAAAACCCTGGTGGTGTAGTGGTTAAGTGCTACAGCTGCTAAGCAAAATGTTGGCAGTTTGAATCCACCAGGCACTCCTGGGAAACTCTATAGGGCAGATCTACTCTGTCCTATAGGGTCACAATGAGTTGGAATCGGCTCAACAGCAATGGTTTTATAACATTAGGGGACCCCTGGTGGCATAGTGGTTAAGAGCTTGGCTGCTAACCAAAAGGTCCAAAGCTGGAATCCACCAGCCACTCCTTGGAAACACTATGGGGCAGTTATACTCTGTCCTACTCAACAGCAACTGCTTTAGTTTCGGTTTGGGATAGTGTTAGAATGTTCACAAGTACACATTATGTTGTAATTAGAAAATACATGTTTTTAAATAAAAATCAGTATGCAGGCTCGAAAGAAAATCGGTAGATATTAGTGAATGAATGAAGGAGTTGTTATATAGGATTCTACTGTAATGGACTTGTCAGGTATCAGCCAAAGAGAACTGCCTCCCCTTTCAAATTTCTGTTCCAAATAGAAAGCGTAAGTTATAGAGTACCATTAAACTGGTGAGACTCGGGAAAAAGCCAGTTTCGTAAATAGAAGTGTTACTGACCAAGGACTACTGAGGTGATATGATTTGTTTCTACAGCCTGAGGAAGATTAAAGTTCCATATTCTGCATGCAAATGATCAGGGTAAACATTTGGGCATTGACCTGACTTGGTAGCGCCTGGAGATCTCAGGAGATGTGGAATGAAGATCATAAGTTCCCAAGTCTGTTAGTGGATTTTTGTAATAAAAGTTTAGATTATTTGGCATTTCATTTGGGGAACTTATCTTCAGTTTTAGTTTTACTTTGGTTTAAGAAGATACAAGTTAATCTGATCAAGTTACTCCACAATTTGCCAATCTACCATTGTTCAAAGGATAATGCCCAAACTCCTCCTTATCAAGGCAAACAAGGCCCTTAACTTTCTGATCCCAACCTACCTTAACCAGGCTTATCTAGAGCCTCTGTTCTCCCAACTCCACGCGCGCGCGCACACACACACACACAAACTCACTCACTATTCAGTGAAAAGTTTGGTGAGGGCACTATACCAACACAGTGGATTTCACCTCCTCTGCGAAGCCTTCCTCAAGTTTGTATAGCATTTACCGCATTTCATTTGCCTACATGCTTATTCTCTCTAAATAGTAACCTACTCAACTAAAACCATTTGCCTTAAAGTCAGCGTCAACTCATGGTGACCCCACGTGTGTCAAAGTAGAACAGTGCTCCATAGGGTCTTCAATGGATGATTTTTTGGAAGTAGATCACCAGGCCTTTCTTCTGAGGTGCCTTTGGGTAGACTCAAATTGCCAACCTTTCTAACCTTTTGGTTAACAGCTGAGCACATAAACCATTTGCACCACCCAGAGACTCCTATTCAACTAAAGCAACCAAGTATTCAGCATCTATTACCTGGAACATTGTTATATCACAACTGTTTATGTCAATAAATTAGGAAAATACTTTGAAAAGTGTTTTGTGATCCAATGCCAATTTTAAAAATTTATAAACCAATCAAGTCAAAGGAAAAAACATGAAATAAGTGGAGTGGAAAACAAACAAACAAATAAAAAATTTATAATTATAAAATTAGATCCAAAACAAAATCTGACTGTGAATATTTACACTAAGGAGCTCTACAGACCCCAGCTCTGAGAGCTGGATGTGGAGGGTGACAATCAGACTGCTCTGCCATCCCAGGGCTAAAGCGGGCCCTGACCATCCTAAGACACACTTCCCCAGTTCCAGCCCCAGGAGAGAGCATGGACAGAGCCAGCTCTGCTTTGTCAGAATATCCCTGTGAGGAAATGCAAGCTCTCTGTATAAGTAGGGCCAAGTATGCTGGATTTGTTGGAAAGAGGCCCTATTGGAAAGGCCTGTTAGGAAGAGGAAAACAAATTGGATAGGGAAAAGCTCACTGGGAATAGCTAGAATAAAAGGGAGTTGAGCTAATCTCTTTCTCCTGGGTATTTCTGCCTCAGTGAGAAAGTCGAAGCCCATCTCTGAAATCGAAAGCACAGGATAAATGGTTGTTGCTAGGGAGAGAGTGGTTGTCCTATGTGGTAATAACACTTATGAGAATAATGGCTTTCCCCTTGGGTAATATCCATTTTGTCTCTGCTTTTCCTCTTATTTTCCTCCTCAGAACCAGGACTTCAAATACTGACAACAAACTACATTTAAAAGGACTAGGTCGGTGGTAAGAATTTGAGAATATAATAGCCAGGCTAGAAGGAACAGCCTGCAACCAAGATTTTTATTTATCAAGAAAGGTTCCTCCAAAGAAAATAATTACTAATTCATTTAATGATTCAGATAACAGATTTCTTGCGCCTTTTATATACCATGCACCCTGTAGGCCCTGGGGATAAATGAATGAAACATGGTCCGTGCCCTCAAGAAAATTTGATATTGTTGTTATTATCTGCTGAGTTAGCCTCTCAACTCCTAGCGACCCCATAGTGGTTTGGGAATTGAACTGTTGTGATCCACAGGGATTTCACTGGCTGATTTTTGGAAGTAGATTGCCAGATCTTTCTTCCTAGTCCATCTTAGTACGAAAGCTCTGCTGACACTTGTTCAGCATCATAGCAACATGCAAGCCTCCACTGACAGATTAGTGTTTGCACATGAAGCTCACTGGCTGGGGACAGAGCCTGGGTCTCCAGCATGTAAGACAAGTATTCTAACATTGAACTACCATTGCTCCCTCAAGAAAATTACAGATATGCAATATACTCTTACAGGTGGCAGTGACGAAAGTCTGTAAAAGTGGAAAACCAAATCAAACCAAACTGTTGCCACTGAGCCGATTCTGACTCACAGCAACCCTATAGGACAGAGTAGAACTGCCCTATAGGGTTTTCAAGGAGCAGCTGGGGAATTTGAACTGCCGACATTTTGGTTAGCAGCCGAGTTCTTAACCACTGCACCACCAGGACTCCTGGAAGAGTAGAGGTAGAGCACAAACATGGGCTAATCTCTTCAGCCTGAGATACTCAGAAAAGCCTCCCTACAGGAGTGACCCTTGAGTGGATTCTATCTTTAGAGGCAGAAGTGGAAGGCTTGAAATTCAAACAAAGGAATTGGCATGAGAAGTGAAAATTGCAGGGTCCACTCAGAAACTCAATGCCCGGCTCAGAAGGGACAAGACAGATCTTGGAGAATCTTAGAAGCTTTGTTAAGAATTTGGACTTTATCTTAATTAAAGACAGTGAAGAACCTTTGAATAGTTTCAGGCAAGAGAATAACAGGATCAAACCTGTGTTTTAAAAAGATCGCCTTATGGTGATGGTTACACAACATGGTAAAATATAATTAATGTCACTGAATTGTACACATAAAAATGACGAGAGAGAGAACCATTCAACATATATATATATCTATATCTATCTATATCTGGCAGTGGAGTAAAGGATAAACTAGAGGAGTGGAGACTAAAGACCACGAGGTCAGCAAGAGACAAGACAGTAAAATAAGCAAAAGAGCAGAGGGGACACTTAAGAGATGTTACCTGGTCAACCTAGCTGGCAGGGGGAAAAAACAAGACTGATAGGGATTTAATTTTAATATATCAATTTGAAATAAAAATCTTCTATTATACAGTTCTTCTTTTAGCCCTAATACTCTGACCGTAGTTTCCTGATAAATACAGAAGAAAGCATATTGGAGGTTTCCTGTCTTGAATGCGCATTAATGCTAATTATGCACCTGCATCTAAAGTAGACCCTGTTTCTAATTCAGGGAAAACTGTTAACATCATGGAGAGAAGAAAATAGGGAAACCATTCATTACAAAAATTAATCTGGCATTTACCTGGATTTTCTTCGGGTTAGAAAGAAACCCCTGAGATTATCAGTAAACCAATCAATTTGGACCATGCCTAAAGTCCCACAAATTTATGAAGAAAGAAAATGTAATAACACAAGCTCATGCTAAAGGAATTGAAGACTGTCTACCTCAAGTAATGCTCATTCAACTAATCTGTCAAAATCATTTACTATAAACAAAATATTTTAGATATAAACTTAAAAAGTGCACATAAGTGCACATTCATTAATTTGTTCATGCACCAAGAAATATTCGTTTAGCTCCAATTCAGTACCAGAGGAAATAAGCTGTGAAAAATGAAACACAATCCCTGCCCTGTGGAGTTTACACTTGGAAAAAAAAGTTCATTTAAATTATCATATTTTCAGAATATAAAATGTTATGTCATATGACTATAAAAGCTAAATTCGAATTATTTTTTTCATTAGCACAGCTTTTGCTTTTGTACAAAATATTCAGACATTTCAGAACCCCTGTGCATACCTTTCTTTTTAAACAGCTTAGAACTGTATTTACTCTTTTTAACACCGTGAATGACATTTTTTACTTCTTTCTCATTATTAACACAAGATGACAATTTAGCAAGTACAGAAGGTAATAAAAAATCACCCAAACTTTTATTAATGCCAAATCTTCCACCTCTTTGTTTCCTTTCTTTCTCCCACCCACTATATCCAATTTATCAGGAAGTCTGTCAGCTCTGTCTCCTAAGTATATTCCATAGCTTCCACTTTTCTCCATCTCCATTGAAAATACTCTAATCCAAGTCAGCATTGTCCTTCGCTTAGATCGCTGTACTATCTTAACTAGTCTTGCTAACACTTTTGTCCCCATTCCATCCATTCACCAACAGTAGCCAGAATTTTTTAAAACTCAGATCATGTCACTATCCTACAAAAAATCTTTTAACATGGTGGCTGATTATGAATAAGCAACTCTTTATACAAGTTCTTCATCATGACAGCGATTCTTTGTCCAACAAGGTAACTGTTGCAGTTTCTTTCTACTTAATTTTTCATGAAAGTGTCCCTTCCCTCCCTTCTGAGTATTACTCTGTCTTACTTCCATTCCTATCTCATTATTCTACATTACATAAAGTCTGAGAATGATTTGGTGACAAGGGATCTTAAAGGTCATAAACTTCAGTGGTTTTTCAATTGTTTTTTAAGCAGTATACAGCTTATTTCAAATTAATAATTACATAGCACCCCAGCATAATAAAGTGATATATGCTGTATTTTATTATGATACATGTGTTCTAGAAACTCAATTTTTTTTTTGTAAAGACACTTGCTAAGACTTTTAATAACTTTGAGCTTATTGTGTGCTTGCTTCAATTTGGAGGGGGCAGAGCATGATGGTGCTGGTGGGAATTCTCTTCTGATAGCTTCAATTTTCTCAGTGAATTCTGAACCAAGGTCATCAGCTCAGAGTGAGGATGAAGGAGGAGATGTTACAACTCAAGAGAAAGGAGAAAGTATGAAATATTCATCCAGAAGAGTGAATGGACCAGCACACTGGTTCACGAAGTGTGGTCTCTGGACCAGCAGCGCCAGTATCACTGGGAATTTGTTAGAATTACAAATCCTCGGGCCCCATCCCAGACCTACTGGATCAGAAACTTTCAAGGTGGGGCCCATCTGTGTTTTAACAAGTCTCCAGGTGATGGTGAGGCACGGAGAAGTCTGAGTACACAGGACAAGAGAATTGCAGTAATTTCCGGGTGGAATTGAGAGCCCCTTGAGGTCACTATGAGACGGAATTGACTTGATGGCAATGGTTTTTTTGTTGTTTTTTGAGGCTCGCAGCTACCACAAGGTCAGCAGTTCGAATCCACCAGCCTGTCCTTGGAAATCCCATGGGGCAGTTCTACGCTGTTCTATACGGTCACTATGAGTTGGAAGTGACTTGATAGCAACGGGTTTGAGGCTCAGGAAGAAGTCATGGTTACACAGTGGTTAAGTGGTAGGCTGCTAACAGAAATATCAGTGGTTGGAACCCACCAGCCACTCCTGGGAGAAGGATTTGGGGAGCCCTGGTGGCACAGTGGTTAAGAGCTTGGCTGCTAACCAGAAGGTTGGCAATTCGAATTCACCAGTTGCTCTTTGGAAACCCTATGGGGCAGTTCTACTCTGTCCTATAGGGTTGCTACAAGTTGGAATCAATTTGACTGAAATGGGCTTTTTGAGGTTCAGGGGAGAAGCCCTCGTGGTGCAGTGCTTACGCGCCAGACTGCAAACCAAAAGCTCAGCAGCTCAAACCCGTCAGCTGCTCCGTGGGAGAAAAATGTGGCAGTCGGCTTCTGTAAAAGATTACCTCTTTGGAAACCTTATGGGGCAGTTCTACTCTATCCTATAGGGTCACTAGGAGTCCAATCGACTAAAGGCAATGGGTTCTGGTTCAGGACTATGAATTTGAAGGGAAACCAGACAGTATTGTTGTGTATTTTTCTTCAGCCAAATTCAGCTGTGGGGTATATAGGCTCCGAGTAGATGGAAATTTTAATTTAACCAAAATTGTTGATTTCCAGTAATTAATTTTTTTATTACTATGGAAATATACATAACAAAATATATAGCAATTCAATAATTAGTAATTAAATTTTTGTAATTAACATATTTAAATATGTGTGCTTTCCCTGGGAATGTCTAAAAATGAAATTAATATATTTTAAAAATAAACTTGAACCACGTTTGTGAAATTTCTAAAGCAGAAACAGTATGAAAACCATTAGATTTAGCCCAACCTCCTCATTATACAGGTGAGTATGCCCTGAATGTATTAAACTTGTCTGATCGATGAAAATTGATTGATGAAATTGCTGCTTTGAATAGGAAACTGGACGATGGATACATTTGACAATATGACATAGTTTTATTGAGAAATATTTTTTTGGGAACTTCTTAGCATACTTGAATTAAATCCATGGTTCTCTAACATTTTCCTTTACAAACAAAGCTGAGGGTGAAAACATAGATTTGTTAGAAACAAGGACTGAAGCAAAGGGGAGGAGGAGGAAATTGCTCCCCCTCCCTCCGAAGAGAACATCGGGAATTTGATAATCTGGCATAAGGGAGGTGGGTACAGGTAGCTTTTAAAACTCTTTCAGAACCCATGGCATATATGGTTGCCCACTCACTTTTCCCAGCTGTTAGGTTTTTGGACACTGCTTTCCCAAAGATGGTGCATGCTGCCTCGAGGCAGGGGTCTTTATGGCTGTTTGAAACCAGAAAAAATGGAAGTGCGCCACAAATTACTGTTTCTACAGGGTATTGTATGAGGTGTGTGCATTTTTGGTAGGGAAAATAGACAAATTTTATGTGGGAAGCCAGATGTCCCGTGGATTCCGGTGGAACTCGGTGAATTTCAGGGTTCAAATTATTGTCCCACTGGATTCTGAGGGTCGGCTTGTGAAAGGAGGCAAGAAAAAAAATGCATACTACCTACCAAAAATTCAGACACCACTCAATGATTCAGCATGCTTCCATTAATGAAAACATATGGTGTCTTAGTCATCTTGTGCTACTATAACAGAAATACCACAAGTGGACGGCTTTAACAAAGAGAAATTTATTTTCTCACAGTCGAGTAGACTACAAGTCCAAATTCAGGACATCAGCTCCAGGAGAAGGCTTTCTCTCTCTCTGTCGGCTCTGAAGGAAGGTCCTTGTCATCAGTCTTCCCTTGGTTTGGGAGCATCTCAGTGCAGGAACCTCAGGTCCAAAGGACATGCTCTGCTCCCAGTACTACTTTCTTGGTGGTATGAGGTCCCCATGTCTCTCTGCCCACTTCTCTCTTTTAGATCTCAAAAGAGATTGGCTTAAAACACTATGCAATCTTGCAGACCTCATCAATATAACTGCCGCTAATCCATCTTATTACATCATAGTGATAGCATTTACAACGCATAGGGAAATCACATCAGATGATAAAATGGTAGACAATCGTACAATAATGGGAATCATGACCTAGCCAAGTTGACAGATATTTTGCGGGGACAGAATTCAGTCCATGACACGTGATATCAACAGAAAATTCAAAGCAGAAAATAATAGGGTCTTGAAAGGGTTAAAAGCATCCATCCTCATTCTTATTTGCCTCTCCTCTGGAATCACTTGAGTATTTTGCTCATAACCTCAGGGTCTAGTCTAAGGGCCAACCCCTAGGTTCATGATTATCAAGTGCACTTCTTCCCTTTTGCTATTTTATACACATGTGCCCATAGCTCTAAATTAAGAGAGCACTGAAGAAACAGTGCAGTCTCAGCGGCACTCTTGCTGTAGTAGAAAGAAACCACTCTCCTCATTCATATACTTGCTTCCAGGCTCAGCACTGGGTTCTCCCATGTGGAATGCTCCCTTCCCTACATCTTACCGTTTTAAGTGCCTCATATTATTTAATATCTAGATAAAACAACTTTTCCTCTCCTACGTTAACTCGGTTTCTCTTCTTTTATTAAACTCTTACAGAATTTATTATTTGTACCTCACAATTCAAGGAGCCCTGGTGGCACAGCACTTAAGAGTTGAGCTGCTACCTGAAAAGCTGGCTGTTCAAACCCATTCAGAGACTCTGCAAGAGAAAGACCTGGAAATCAGCTCCTATAAAGACTACAGCCTAAAAAATCCTATGGGGCAGTACTCTGTCACATAGTGGGGTCACCATGAGTCAAAATCGACTCAAAAGCACCTAGCAACAGCAATAATAACCTCACAATTCAGAACTTTATGAACCCATAGATGAGGTTAACCAGTAACCAGTTGCCATCAAACCAATTCCAACTCATGGTGATCCTAGCGTGACAGAGTTGAACTGTGATCCATAGGGTTTTCAATGGCTGATTTTTCAGAAGTAGATCACCAGGCCTTTCTCTCGAAGCACCTCTGGGTGGATTCGAAATGTCAATCTTTTGGTTAGCGGCTGAGCTCTTAATGGTTTCACCACCCAGGAACTTCTCCCTGACAGATGCCTGAAATTTGCCATCACGGAGGGGAAGTGATAAATGATCTGCCACATAATCTGTATACCCACTTTTCTAGACTCAGTTTCCTCATCTGTACAACTAGAAAATTTGTTTTTAAAACTTCTCTAAAATTCTATGGTTCTATTTTTTTTAGTTCTTTAAGATAAATTTAGCAGCTATTAAGTCATTAAGTTAGGTAAGGGATTATAAAATATCATGATTTAATCGAAATATACTGGTAATATATGGGTTTATTTCTGTTCTGAGACCTAAAAGAAAAGGTAGGATTCTGGGAACATTTCATACAAATGACTCCCAGACAAATTATCCACATTAAATCTGCCAGCAAAGTTAAAACTCGTTGAAAAAAAAACCTGGAAAATCAGAAATGTTACATAAATATTCCTCATGGTTTCCTCAAGTATGCACTGCACATAGATAAGGCAATTCTATATATGGATCAGATTTGAAAGACTGGCTTTATTCGTTCAACACAAATTTATCAAACCCATCTCACTTTGGAACCTCCCCACCTCCAAACTGTTAATGAACAATTTGCTGTATGAAGATAAGAAGGATCTTATCCTTCTTGATAAACAATATGAAGGATAATAAAATGAACATGACACTGTCTTTCTAATAGCTTAAAATCTGGTAAGAAAGAAAAGGTATATATGTGAATAATTACAATAGAAGGAAGTAAGATACAAATGTCACAGGAATGATACAGATAGTAAAGTACTACTCCAGTAGTTCAGAGAAATGAGAATCCATTTCTGCCTGGTGTGAATGAGGTTGCTGTGACGAAGGAGGCCTCTTTATAGGAGGTTAAGATTTGTGGCAGTCTTGAAAAGGAATCGTGACAGGTAAATATGGGAAGATAAAGAGATGAGCAAAACCGGGGAGGCGTAAAAGACCACAGTGAACTGGAGACTAACATGGGACCCAGTTCTGCTTTCACCCGAAGCGATGCACACAGAGAGGAAATGTTTAAAGAACCAGAATCCAGGGAGCTTTAAATTCATTGCAGTTAGTTATGTCTCCACAGTGAGTTATTTCTTCATAAATAAGGCAACATATGAGATTACCCTAAGGGATGAACTTTCTATTGCTTCAATTTTAGATAGATTGATAAGAACACATTACGAAGTATCATTAGTCATAGCTAATAACAGTAATGATTTAATAAGTGTAATGCAATCTAAAACACTTCACAAATAAACAAAAATTAAACCAAACTGGGCAAAATGCCCAGATTACTTCCTACACACACACCAACAAAGTACAATAAAAGTAAAAATGGAAACAAATGTCTCACAAAAATGGTGGTTATTTTGGGGTGGTTTAAAAAAGGAAGTCTTTTTTCTTCTTCTTTATATTCTGCTCTATTTCTGTATTTCAAAACTAAGCATGAATATCCTTATAATGAAAAAACATTTAATGAGATAAATTGCTATTATAATAAATGACATTGGGAAATGAGAGAAGTATTCCCACAGATCCTGAACAAAAAATGGCAGAAGCCTCTGTGATAAAGTGAGGGGACACGTTCTCTTGGTCAGATTTCCTCATTGCCTTCTCAGATCCCTCTCTGTATCTCTGTATCACCAAGTGAAGGGGGAATTCCAGCTCCTTTGAGCCAGGTACCTTGTTTTCCATTATTTTTCACATCCCTAGCAGGGTTCTTCCTGGCATACTTTCTCAGTGAATTCTTCTTGACTTCTACTGACTGAACACAGGAGCAAGAAATGGCTCTAAGCGATCCCTGAGATGCATTTTGGCCTTGAACTTAACTAGCAAGAAGGAATACCAGGAATGCTTCCACCACTTTTAAGGCTACCAGGAGAATGTTTTCTGTAACTGGTCAAATCTCCTCCTCAAAAGTGTAGAACATATTGCACTTTCTCTCAAGGGAAGACTGTGAGTAGGCTTAAAACTGAACTCATTCTCTTTACTCCTAAAGGGAAGCAATGTCACCAGCTTCTACTATTTCTTCCCAAAGATACTCTGTGCATATACATGCAAACATATGTGTTATACACACACACATCATATCACAAAGCATCACATAACTGGTCTCTGTGTCTAATTTCTTTCCTCTCCAATATATTCAACCTATACCCATGTGTGAGTGTTAATTTTAAGTGTCAACTTGGCTAGGCTATAGTGCCCAGTTGTTTGGTAAAACACTAATCTAGTAGCTACTATGAAGTAGTTACATGTGATTAAATCAGTGGGCCTTAAGTAAAGCAGATTACCTTCCATAATTTGGGTGGACCTCAATCAATCAGTTGAAGGCCTTAGGAGCAAAAGAGTTTTCCTCAGGATATATTCTGCCTCTAGAATATAGACATTTTGCCAGAACACCTTCACCCTTCACTCTTCCTGTCACCTGACCTAAGTATCTTAAACTTGCCGACCCCTCCCAATTACGTGAGCCAATTCCTTGAAATAAATCTCTCTCTCTCTTTTATAAAAAGACCCGTTGCCATCAAGTCAATTCCGACTCATAGCGACCCTATAGGACAGAGTAGAACTGCCCCATAGGGTTTTATAAACTATGTTATGTGAATTGAGCTACATGTTCCCCGAGTCCATGGTCCCCACAGCCCTCTGCCCAGCAATTCGGT
>NW_004444086.1:3190927-3193010 GCF_000243295.1 Trichechus manatus latirostris
CCAGTATTTTGTACTGTCTTATCCTTCACCAAAGTTACTACCTATCTGTTGTCTATTTAGTATTCCCCCCTGCCTCCATCCCTCGTAACCACCAAGCAGCCAAGCTCTTTACCACTGCACCACCAGGGCTCCCTCTCTTTTATATGTAATATTATTATATATATTACATAATACATAAATATATATAATATTAATATTTCTCTCTCATTTATATATAATATATTACATATACACTACATATAATATATATGTAAGAGAGAGACATATGTACCCTTGGTACTGTTTCTCTCTAAGACACTATGATATTAATCACTAAAACACTGTCCTGGTTGTGCTGTCAAGAGGGAATGGTGAGTGGAGAACAGGAGGGAAGTTTCCAGAAATGAAACAGCCAGAAGTAACATCTTGAAAGCTATCTAAGACTAAATCAAATGAAAAAGAAAAAGCCAAGTATGTATGGTAAAACCTGCAAAAGCTGGAAACTGTGTAATGTGGAAACCTGTCAGAGAAACCAAAAACAAACTGGTTGCTGTCAAGTTGATTCTGACTCATCATGACCCTATAGGACAGAATAGAACCCCTATAGGGTTTCCAAGGAGCAGCTGGTGGATTCAAACTGCCCATCTTTTGGTTAGCAGCCCAGCTCTTAACCACTGTGCCACCAGGGCTCCAGATACTTATATAAGTACCTAAAAATACTTATACTACCTGTCATGGATTGAATTGTGTTCCCCCAAAATATCTGTCAACTTGGTTAGGCCATGATTCCCAGTATTGTGTGGTTGTCCTCCATTTTGTGATTGTAATTTTCCTATGTGTTGTAAATCCTCATCTCTGCCTGTGGTTAAAGAGGATTAGGGTGGGAATGTAACACCATTACCCAGGTCACATTCCTGATCCAACATAAAGGGAGTTTCCTTGGAGTGTGGCCTGTACCACCTTTTATCTCCCAAGAGATAAAAGGAAAGGGAAGTGAGCAGAGAGTTGGGGACCTCATACCACCACGAAAGCAGTGCCAGGAGCTGAGCGTGTCCTTCGGACCCAAGGTTCCTGCACCGATAAGCTCCTAGTCCAGGGGAAGATTGATGACAAGGACCTTCCTCCAGAGCTGACATAGAAAGCCTTCCTCTGGAGCTGATGCCCTGAATTTGGACTTCTAGCCTACTAGACTATGAGAAAATAAATTTCTGTTTGTTAAAGCCATCCACTTGTGGTATTCCTGTTATAGTAGCACTAGATAACTAAGACACCACCTAAAACTTATTCATGTGTATTATATACATATACACTTATGTATATATACCAAGAAACAAAACACCATGCGTACTCCAACATTTATACCTTTTCTCCAGGCTATGCTCCTCTTCTAGATTGCTCTCCCTCTCTCTTTTTTTCTTTTTTCTTAATTGTACTTTAGATTAAGGTTTACAGAACAAATAAGTCCCTTCTCGAACTTGGGTTCCCTATTACCAGCTTTCCTGTCCCCTCCTGCCTTCTAGTCCTTGTCCCGGACTATTGTGCCCCATTAGTCTCATTTTGTTGTATGGGGCTGTCTAATCTTTGGCTGAATGGAGAACCTTGGGAGTGACTTCTCATTACTGAGCTAAAAGGGTGTCTGGGGGCCATACTCTCGGGGTTTCTCCAGTCTCTGTCAGGCCAGTAAGTCTGATCTTTTTTTGTGAGTTAGAATTTTGTTTTACATTTTTCTCTAGCTCCATCCAGGACCCTCTGTTGCGATCCCTGTCAGAGCAGTCAGTGGTGGTAGCCAGGCACCATCTAGTTGTACTGGACTCAGTCTGGTGGAGGCCATGGTAGTTGTGGTCCATTAGTCCTTTGGACTGATCTTTCCCTTGTATCTTGTTTCCTTCATTTCTCCCTTGCTCCTGAAGGGGTGAGACCAGTATCTTAGATGGAGTATCTTAGATGGCTGCTCACAGGGTTTTAAGATCCCAGGCGCTACTCACCAAGGTAGAATGTAGAACATTTTCTTTATAAACTATGTTATGTGAATTGAGCTACATGTTCCCCGAGTCCATGGTCCCCACAGCCCTCTGCCCAGCAATTCGGTACCTCAGGAAGTTTG
>NW_004444086.1:3193110-3209779 GCF_000243295.1 Trichechus manatus latirostris
CCAGTATTTTGTACTGTCTTATCCTTCACCAAAGTTACTACCTATCTGTTGTCTATTTAGTATTCCCCCCTGCCTCCATCCCTCGTAACCACCAAAGATTGTTTCTTTTTGTGTGTAAATCTTTCCACGAGTTTTTACAGTAGTGGTCTCATACAATATTTGTCCTTTTGTGATTGACTTATTTCACTAAGCATAATGTCCTCCAGTTTCATCCACGTTATAAGATACTTCACAGATTCATCATTGTTCTCTATCGTTGCATAATACTCCATTGTGTGTATGTACCATAGTTTATCCATTCATCTGTTGATGGGTCCCACTCTTCTTTAGGCTATATGTGCCTCAAAGCCTCGATTAAGACCTATCTTCCTAAAGAGTTCCTTTTTTCCCCTTCTGATTTGCATTGTGTATTAGTAAATGCATGTATACAGCCTTGTGTCACAGCTAGAGGTCATGCTTTTTTTGAGGCATAAATTTTGGTGGACATTCTGTTGGGTCCCTCATACCACAAAGTTCTGTGTTCATCATAAGTGCCTATAAATAATTGTTGATTCAACTCAGAGAAATTTCATTTATTCATTCAACTCAATCAACAAATGTTTACTTTGAGCTAGATGCTGGGCATATGCCAGTGAAAAAACAGACGGGGTTTCTGCCTTCATGAAGCTTAAAGTCTAATTTGCTAAATCATATAGATTATTAATCTAAAATCTACCTAAATTCTTTTAAAAATATGAAGATGTATGAAACAACTGGAGGAAAATAACCAATGGACTCAAATGCTTGAACCCTAATAGAACTATAGGCTACATGTGGTGCAGATATTGGGGCTCCAAATACCAGGGCAAATAGGCAGGATTGGACAGGCTTTGGTTAAGCTAGAATTCTATACCTGGAAGGGATTTTAAATATTATCAAATCAAAGTACTTACTTTTAGGTGAGGAATCTGAGTTCCAAGGAGGAATACCAAGAACCCGTTGCCGTTGAGTCAATTCCGACTCATAGCGACCCTATAGAACAGAGTAGAACTGCCCCATAGGGTTTCCAAGGAGCAGCTGGTAGACTTGAACTGCTGACCTTTTGGTCAACAGCCAAGCTCTTAACCACTGCGCCATCACCTAGGAGGAATAAACCAAACTCGACTCATAGCAACCCTATAGGATAGAGTTTCCAAGGAGTGCCTGGTAGAT
The DNA here is from genome assembly GCF_000243295.1 of Trichechus manatus latirostris. Classification (NCBI taxonomy): domain Eukaryota; kingdom Metazoa; phylum Chordata; class Mammalia; order Sirenia; family Trichechidae; genus Trichechus; species Trichechus manatus. The sequence continues at coordinate 3,194,302 of NW_004444086.1, forward strand.
TCAAACCGCCGACCTTTTGGTTAGCAGCTGTAGCACTTAACCACTATACCACCAGGGTTTCCAGAAGGAATAGTGAGTGCTATTTAAAACAGAGTGAGACCCAGGTTCTTTCGAGACCCAAGCAAATGACTTCTGAGAGTACACTTCAACCTTCAATTGTCAGGTTGAATTTTGTTTTGTAGGAAATGCTCTAAGGAGAGAATGAAACTTTGCGAGCAATCAGTAGCAACTGAAAGATTAAGAGGTTTATAAGGAGGTTGAGATCATGAATCTGAGAGTCAGACTAATGCAATAAAAACCCCTACTCTGCCGCCTGCTAACTGTGTGTGAGGGCAAGTGACTTTAACATCCCTGTGCCTCAGTTTCTTCATCTGTAAAATGGTAATAACAGCACCCATTTTAGAGTGGTTATGAGAATAAAATGAGTTGATGTACACAGTGGTGTGCTAGTAAATATTTAACAAGCGGCCTGTGAACTGGAGGTGCTCTATAGTGTTAATACTTCCTACCATGATAAATTTCAACCTAACAACGTGAGGTTCAATAAGCTCACAGAATGCTTGACAATTTAGCAATAGGTTCTCATTACCTGGTACACCCCAGCTTCAGTACACCACCACATTCAAAGCATTTATCAAAGTACTGGCACCTGGTGAACACTATATTCATATGAAATATATAGGTATTAGCCATTTTATATTATATATATGTATGTGTGTGTGTATGTATATATACTCTAATATAGTATATGTAACAGCTTTTTCTCTGATTTGGGAATGTTCAGATTCACTGTAATTTTCAGAATAATTAAATTCATAGTGGCACCCAGGGGTGCCCTCCTCCCCAGGAGGCCCCTAAAAACATGCAACCTAATTAAAACAACATGTTTGCTATGCAAATGCAGTTTCAAGACAAGTTCCAGCTTCAGACAAGTTTCCCAGTATATCTTTGCTCCTTCTAATCTGATTTCTACCCTTAACATCCTCTTAACAGAGTCTAGAGACACTATAAATGCGTGAATGATTCCCTTTTGAATGGCGTATTATGAATGGCATGTTGTTGTTGTGTGCCATCGAGCCGATTCCGACTCATAGCCCCCCTATAGGACAGGGTAGAACTGCCCCACAGGGTTTCCAAGGCTATAAGTCTTTACGGGACTAGCCTGCCACATCTTTTTCCTGTGGCACCCCTGATAGGTTCCAACCACCTATCTTTCAGTTAGGAGCCAAGGCTTTAACCACTGCACCACCAGGGCTCCTTAGCAACCATATTAAAACCAAACCTAACCTGTTGCCATTGAGTCGGTTCCCAGTCATAGCAACCCTGTAAGACAGAGTAGAACTGCCTCATTCGGTTTCCAAGGAGTGGCTGGTGGATTTGAACTGCAGACCTTTTGGTTAGCAGCCGAGCTCTTAACCACTGTGCCACCAGGGCCCCAGCAACCATAGTAGGTGGGTATTATTCTCAGGTGAAGAAACTGAGACTCACAGGTGATTTATAACTTTCAAAAAGCCATGGAGAGGAGCCCTGGTGGTGCAATGGTTATGCAATCAGCTGCAAACCAAAAAGGTTGGCGAGTTCGAATCCACCAAGCAGCTGCAGGAGAAAGACCTGGCAATCTGCTTCAGTAAAGATTACAGGCTAGAAAACCCTATAGGAGAGTTCTGCTCTGTCACGTGAGTTCACTATGAGTCAAAAATCGGCTTGATGGCATACAACAACAGCAAAAGTCTATACAGTTAATAAATAATATAACATGTATTTTAACCTGGTCTTTTGAGGCTCAAAGTTTTGCTCCCTCCACTATCATACGTCATTCCATAATGAAGAGAGGTTTTGTTTTGTTTTTTCCACTTCCTATGTAAACATTTGGGTTAAACAACTAACATAACAGTATTTTTTTATTGTTGTATAATATATATATAATACAACATTTGCCAATTCAACATTTCTCACATGTACAATTCAGTAACACCAACTACATGAACCATGTTTTGCAACCAATTGGTGGCAAATAATGAAGCCCTGGTGGCACAGTGGTTAAAGTGATCTGGAAACCACCAGTGGCTTCATGGGAGACAGATGTGGCAGTCTGCTTCTGTAGAGATATACAGCCTTGGAAATCCTGTGGGGTTGCTATGAGTTGGAATTGACTCGACGGCAGTGGGTGGGAGCGACAAATAACATAGTATTTTAACAGTGTCTATACTGCAGGAGCCCTGGTGGAGCAGTGATTAAGAGATCAGCTGCTAACCAAAAGGTCAGCAATTTGAATCCACCAGCCGCTCCTTGGAAACCCCATAGGGCAGTTCTACTCTGTCCTACTGGGTCGCTATGAGTTGGAATCAACTCCACGGCAATGGATTTGGTTTGGTTTTGGATCTCTACTGCATAGGACATCTACTCTCTCAATCATTTATGTATTGTTAAATTTTATGTATAAAGATTATAGTAAGCTATAGCTAAATAAAGGAGCCCTTGTGGTGTAGCAGTTAAGCACACGGCTGCTGACTGAAAGGTCAGCCATTGAAACCCACCAGATGCTCCACGAGAGACAAAAGTGGCAGACTGCTTCAGTAGAGATTTACAGCCTTGGAAACTCTATGGGGCAGTTCTGTTCTGTCCTATAGGGTCACTGTGCATCGGAATCAACTCAATGGCAATGGTACAGGTATAGCTAGATATTTAAAAGAACTGGAAAAACTCATCTCAGTATATATTTTCCAATAATTTACCCATTATTCTGACATCAAGGCTAACTTTGATTTCTCTACTTTTTAATTCACTTATGCAATAATGAAATCTTAAAATAAGCTTAATTTCTGACTCTGAAGATACAAGCATAGGGTTTCGTGACTTGAAAATTTTGCAAACTATTCCTTTAGAAAGGAGCCCTGGTGGCACAGTGGTTAAAGTACTCAGTTGCTAACTAAAAGGTCAGTGGTTTGAACCTGCCAGCAATTTTACAGGAGGAAGACGTGACAGTCAGATTCTGTAAGATTTACAGCCTTGGAAACCCTATGGGGCAGTTCTACTCTGTCCTGTAGGATCTCCATGTGTCAGAATCAACTCAACAGCAACAGGTTTGGTGTGGTTTACTCCTTTTGAAAAATTATAAGACATGGGGAGGGGGAATCATATTGAATAATGGTTAGGGATTGTGTGCTCCAACACAAACACGCATCTGTTAGCTGTGTAGAGGTACACAAAAAAAACCCGTTTCTGTCAAATAGATTCTGACTTGTAGCGACCATATAGGACAGAGTAGAACTGCTCCATAGGGTTTCCAAGCAGCGCCTGGTGGATTCGAACTGCCTACCTTTTGGTTAGCAGCTGAGAGTTTTCACCACGGTGCCACCAGTGAAAATACATGACTGAAGTCCATATAATCATCTGCTTTCAAACAAACATACTATGCCTACAGTCACAAAGAAATATAATAGTCATATTTTATTTATACGAGGATGCACTTACACATACTCAGTGTCATAATTTGAAACATGATCTCTCCAACTCCCAACTCTCTGAGACCTCATTTCTACCATTCTTCTCCTCACCCACTCTGCGTGAGCTACACTGGCTCTCTATTCCTGAAACATACCATGTGGGTCCCATCTTCTATAATTTGCATTTGCTTTAACATTTGCCTGAAATGCTGTTCCCCCAGATATCAGTTCCCTCCTTCATATACTTCAGGCGTCTGCTCAGCTGTCTCTTAGGAAGCTCTTCTCTGACCACAGAACATAAAATAGTAATCCACCTCTTCTCCCTGCACTCCCTACCCCAATCTTGTTCTGTCAACTCTGTAGCCCTTATCCTACCTGACATATATTTATTTTTATGTGTTTCTTTCCTATTCCCCCTACTAGAATGTAAGCCCCACCAGAGTGAGGGATTTCTTTTCATCACTGTTGTATTCCCAAAACCTGGAACACTGCCTGCCACACACTAGGCATTCAATAAATATTTGTTGAATAAATCAATAATACCACATCGTAAAGATTTCTTACATCTTGGGATAACTTCAAATTGAAAACAATAAGAGAACGTTATTGTAGGAATTATTGTATAAATCCTCTCTAACAGATTTCCTTAGAAGTTGAGTCTAAAATTTAGACCCTTGTCTCTATTGATGTTATTTTAAATTCATATATAATTTCAGTAATATGAGGCATACATCACATCAACAGAAAGATAAATTCTTTCAAAACACATTCTCAGCCTTTGTCAAGGACCACATTTGTTTGTTCCTTTAATCATTGCTAACCATGTCTTTTGCTGTTAGGTTCTAAAGGAATGTTCTTAGACGATAATGCTTTTGATTGCCATGGAAACATTAACCATGAAGCTTATATCAAATGCTTGCGAAGGTAGCTGAGCAGATAAAGAACTTGCAAACTACTTTTCCTTCCATTGAGCTAGATAAACTCAGCATAAGATTCAGTCTTTACGATAGCCCTGGTGGCACAGTGGTTAAGAGCTTGCCTGCTAACCAAAAAAAAAAAAAAAGATTCAGTCTTTAAACCTAACAGTGATAAATATCCAGTAAATTAACTCCAGGTACCAAAAACCAAAGGAAACCCATTGCCATTGAATCAATTTCAACTCAGCAACCCTATAGGAGAGGGTAGAACTGCCCCATGGGGTTTCCAAGGCTGTGAATCTTTGTGGGAACAGACTGCCGCATCTTTCTCCTGCACAGCAGCTAGTGGGTTCAAATCGCCGACCTTTCAGTTAGCTGCCAAGTGCTTAACCACTGTGCTACCACCACTCCTCATTCTAGGTACATGAGATCTGAAATTCAATCAAGTTTGAGCTGTGTAGGTGTGGCACATGTTGTTGGTTGCCTACCTAACACTTTTTCCCAATTTTCCCCAACCAAAACCCCAAGTTAGGTTAGATGGCACTGTACCTAACATATGGTATCCTATTCTCCATTGCCAGGGATTTTTCTAGGGGTAAGCATATGACCCAGTTTTGCAGGGTGGCTTCTATGAAATATTTTCCTCTCAGATAAGAAAGAAGTGTGACTAGAGAAAGATCTTTTGCCACCACCTGCCACACTCCCCCTAACTTCATGTTCTGCTTTAGACACTATTACATGAAGGCATGATGCTTGGAACTGTGGCAGCCATCTTGTGACCAAGAGGAATGGCATAGCTAACACCTGAGGATGGCAAAGCAGAAAGATCAGAGAGGCTCCAATCACTGATGACATTAGTGAATTACTGAACCAATGATCCTGGGACTAATGACATTTGGGCTCCTCATTAGGTAAACAGTAAATGTCCTTATGGTTTAAGCCACAATTAGTTGAAACACCCTAAATGATAAGTGTGTATGTGTGTGTGTGTGCATAAACACTTGTGTATGTCTGCTAGTGTGTGGTCTAGGCAGAATCTTCCATTAAATATCTGTGATTCTGTGCCACAACTTCATCATTTGCACACAGAGAGAGAGAGAATTAGGTAGTCCAGATGCATAAGCTCATAGGCTTTGGGAGCAAGAAGTAAGGATGAGTTAAAAAAAGTTGAAGACATGAGCACAAGATATATTGCAACTATATTATAATCTATGCTTTAGCTGTTGCTGCTGGCCTTAAAGCAATTTAGGGTATAGCTAATGCTGAGAGCTGTTTAGAAACTGCCAGAAAAATGTGACTGCAGAGTCAGGGACCTGTGGACATTTCATAAAAGTTAATAAAACTAAATCTTTTATGAGGTTACATTTTCTCCTATTACATTTGAGAAGAATAATAAGTGAAGTCCAATAATAATGCATGCAGGATACGCAAATTCCCTCTCTGATGTTTACTTCTAGGAGAAACTTTTTTTAATTGTTGTGCTTTAAGTGAAAGTTTACAATTCAAGTTAGTCTCTCATACAAAAATTTATACATACATTGTTTTCTGACCCTAGTTGCTCTCCCTATACTATGACAACACACTCTTCCTTTCTACCCCGGATTTCCCGTGTCCATTCAACCAGCTCCTGACCCTCTCTGCCTTCTCATCTCGCCTCTGGACAGGAGCTGCCCATTTAGTCTCATGTATCTACTTGAGCTAAGAAGCACACTCTTCATGAGTATCATTTTATGTCCCATAGTTCAGTCTAATCTTTGCCTGAAGAGCTGGCCTCGGGAATGGTTTTAGTTTTGGGCTAACAGAGTCCGGGGGCCATGTGTTCCAGGGTCCCTCCAGTCTCAATCAAACCATTAAGTCTGGTCTTTTTTCTAGAATTTGAGTTCTGCATCCCACTTTTCTCCTGTTCCCTCAGGGTTAGGAGAAACTCTTTGAAAGATCACTTTAGATGTTATCAGTTTAAATTAATATGATCCCAGGTGAGTCACTTACTTAGACAATGACTTGCTTTCGATATGTTTTCTATTAATGCTCACAATGCCATTTCAATCACACCTGCATTTAAGTTGCTAGCTAGACACAATAAATCCTATCACATTTCAAGATTCACAATTTTCTTGTTATTTCCCCCTTTGAAAAAGAGCAATAGCTTTAGACTCATTTTCCTTGCTTTCACTTGTCCCAAACTCCAATTTGGAAGCTCACAGTTTTTTTCCAAGCACACTGCTTTCTTTAGGGCAGACAATCCTCAGTCAGTTCCAGGATGATAAAGGAGTCTCTATTGTCTTCATCACAATGCCAAACGCAGTTCTACGAAGCACAAAGGAATTCTACTTCTTCTGCCCAACCCTTTTCTCAGCATCCTTCCTCCTGCCCTACCTTTCATGCACCCTACGGTTAGAATGGCCTAAGAGCATGGGCTTCTGAACTTTGGGAATTTGGGGATTAAGGAATTCTATTTTCCCATAATAAAAGGATCCCACGGTGCTGGCAGGGATAGAGTGGGAGGGATTTTCCTAAATACTGAGATAATCCATAGCACTTTTCAGAAAAACAACAGCTAGGCAAAACTTCTGCATTACAGAGCCATTACATCCTCCTTCCTCCTGCAATAGTCACAGCCAAATGTAACTTCTTTTCTGGTGCATAACGGCTTTTCCATTTGCCAACACAATCTCTAGACAACAAATATTTGAGTTATCCGTTACATAGTATGCTTGAAATACCTTAATTATTAAAAGTACATTATAAAATCAAATTCTATGTCCTTCCTTCTATCCAGTCCTGCATATGTGAGACTTTAATTCTGGTGTTGACAGTTAATCCGTTCATTGAGTACCTGTTGTGTGTTATATTAGGCACTGTGTTAAGTACTGGGAACACAAATATATTTTCTACTCTCAGCACATCATAATATAGCAATTAGAGAAATACACAACTGATTCCAATAAGAAGTGACATGATTAGATGTGCTGTTTTATAAAAGAGAACTTGTAAGAGGGAGAAACTGCAGAGTGAGACTAATTAGGAAGCTATTGTAAATAGAACAGGTGAGACACAATGTGGGCCTGAACTAGGATAGTAAAAGTAAGACTAGAGAAGAGGAAAGAACAAGAGAGGAGACTCAACAGAAACTATAAGGAACAAGAGATAAAACCCAAAAATATTCCAGGGTTTCCTGATCATTAACTAACAGTGATGATTTCACCCAAGACAGGGAACAAAGAGAAGAGGGTTTGTGGGGTGGGCAGCAAATAAAAGGTGTAGACATGTTAAGTTTGAAGGACCTGCAGGATAAAAAGAAGGGTCTACAATAATCAGATGAAAATATTAAGGAAGGGGTTGGCACTAAAGATACTGATTGAAGAGATACCAGTTTATGATGGTATAGGAGCTATGGGACTGGACGATTGATCCAAGAAGAAAGCATAAATATATAAGATAAGAAAATCAAACACGGAAAGCTGGGATCCTGAAAGATTCGAAATAACAGGGGAAGGAAGAAGAGGCAATGGAGGAGAATGATAAAGAATTGTGTGGGAAAACATTAGGAGGAGGAGAATGATAAAGAATTGTGTGAGCAAGACCAAAATGGTGGCTCCTGTCCGGAGGCAGGATAAGGAGACAGGAAGGGACAGAAGCTGGCTGGATGGACACGGGAAACCTGGGGTGGGAAGGAGGAGCGTGCTGTCGCATTATAGGGATTGCAGCTAGTGTCACATAACAATGGGTATAAATTTTTGCATGAGAAATTAACTTGAGCTGTAAACTTTCACCTAAAGCACAATAAAAAATAAATAAATGAAAAAGAATTGTGCGGGAAAACATTAAGAGAAGAACCAGGAATGAATCATGATAATAAACAAGGGTCTTGGTGATGTGACCCTTGACTGACTCATCAGTCTCATTTCCTATGACCTCCCCTCCAATGTTACACTCCACCCATAGTGAACTTCTGATAACTCCCTAAATATGTAATATGGTTTCTACTTCTAAGCCTTTGCAAGGACTGTTTCCTCTGCCTGGATTCCCTCCCCATCTTAATTAACCACGTTGTAAGCTCTTCCTCAACCATGTTGTAAACAATTCCTTTAAGCACCAACTTCTATTTAAAGCCTTTGCTGAATTACCCAGGCAAACTAAGATCCCACTGCATTGGATCATACCTCCATTATTAAAATTATCATGTTCTATATGTTTGTTTCCCCTCTATACTGTAAGTTATATAAGAATAGTATCTATGTGTTTCCACCTCTGTATTTCTAGGTATCTGGCATGAGCAGGTAGTACTATATGTGCTATTAAAGGACACAGACTTTGAAGTCTAACACTTGAAGGTATGAACCCCTCACTCTGCCATTTACTTGGCCATGTGATCTACAGCAAACAACTAAACCTTTGGTTCCTTATTTTTAAATTGGAATAATTTAAAGAATAGCATGTACAGGAGAATTAAATGCGATAATGCATGTAAAGAAGTTGTTACAGAGCTTGGCACACACTCAGGCTCAGTAAGTGTGTCATTATTTCAGATGGAGTTCAAAACAATTGTCAAATATGTGAATGGTGCACATATTCAGCATGTGTGAATTGTCGAATAAGTGAACAGTTCTAATGGGAAGAGTTTCCAGAAGAAGGGAATAGTCAAAAGAATCAAAAGTGCCAGAATTCTAGTAAGATTGGGGCTGTCAGGTTGCTAAATTCTCAACCGAAGCATCTTTCTTCCCCCAGCAGTTGGGCTACTTTAGTACCAGCGGCAGGCTCAGCCCTGTCCAATCTCTAGAACCAATGAAGATGAAAAATTTGGGAAAGACTCCTAGACAGAACAAGATCCTAGAATAAGCAGGAGGAGATGTGATCAAGGTCAGGATAATTCTTCCTTTGAAACAAGAAAAAGGCAAGAATGTGTGAAAATACAGATGTCTAGAGATGGAAGTGTATTTCTCATGTTCTTTGTAATTGAAGAAGGTGGCTATAAAAGAAGCATTCATGAATAAAACATGTTGAACACTCAGATGAAAGAATTAAGTCAGCTATACAACAATCCAAGCTTTTATCAGAAAGAGAGATAAGATTCTCTATGTTGGCAGTACAAGGTCTCTCAACCAATCAGAAGTCTGATTTAGTCAATAGCTACTCTTGTATACCTTAGTTTTTTAAGGTGTACAAATAAATGCATTTTCTTTAAGTAAATATTTATTCATTGGTGTCTAAATAAACTGTATGAGTACTTCTAACAGAACTATACAAATACTTGGTAACTATCTTGTATAGGTAACAGTACTAGATATATTGATTTGCTGGATATTATTTTTAGCTTAATGGTGCAAATTTACAAAATAAACATTTTCCTTTATATATTACCATTATGAAAATAATTAGTTCATATATTTTGGTTAAATATATCTATTATCTCCCAAATTTCCAAGTTCACACAATTTAAGCAATAGCACAATATATCCTTGTAACATTTTTCTTCATGTTTGTGCAGCTATAGGCTGTGAATACCAGCCTATATGGGGCAGCAAATTGGTTAAACCAGGCTAAATCCAGGTCCAGAAAGAGTTTATTTGACTTACCTGAACCCAAAATTGGCTAGGGTGAAATAATGCTGTGATACTAAGGTAAACACAGACATTAGGAGAGAAAACTCAATATTCATAGAGCCTCTGAGAAGGTTTCTTTTGGTTTCATAAACCTATCTTGCAGGACCATGAGAAAAAAGGTCAGACAAACTCAATTTATATTAGATCATACACTGCAGAAAAATGACGTGATCCTTCTGCATTTATTAACATAAGAGTTGAATAAAGGTTAATGGATTTCAAAAATTGCATTTCCAAGAGTCTGGCTTTAAATACCAAGTGGCTGGCAAGTTACCATCCATTATAAAGGAAAACTGTTGAGATAAATAACTTGTATATAAGATAGGGTGGAAAATTCAAGGAGATTTATTACTGTATTAGTCTAAGCGAAATAAAGTATTAAAAAGAGCAAAACTACTTTTAGACCTGGTCAGGCACAACGAAAGGATGTTTGGTTAATTAATTAAAAGGAGAAATAAATTACAGATGAAGCGTCTGACAATAACACAGATCTTGATATATCCTCTAATTTCTTTAAGTTGCGAGATGCCATTCTCAATGAGCATGACAAAATCTTCTTTGGATTCTTGTTTTGCTGCTCTTCCATCCCCCATCCCCTAAATCTGGGCACATCCTCAAAGGTTCTGCTTCTGATTATGTGTGACACAGGAAGTGCTATGGGTCTGTATTCTGCCTAAAGGGTTCTGTTTCCAGCCTGAACTATAATCAAGAATTAATCTGAAACTTAAAATATCCTTCCCACTACCCATGGCTCACCAAATGGTGATGCATGGTCAAATACACATATTCAAAATAGAAGACACTAATTAGAGAGATACGATTGTCAGGTTAATATGTATATAACGGCGGGAGTTTTGCACAGTATACTGACAGAAGTAAAACATCCCAGAAATCAGATGATGAAAAGTTTACTTTAAATAAAATTTAATCATTTTAGCTGAGAATAAGATTAATATATAATTGCTGACTCTGCCCAGACACATCGCATCCCCCTGCACAACAGAATGAAATGCTGTCCAGTTTGGTGCCATCCCCATAATCCTTTACAGATCACACCATTGTGATCCACAGGATTTTCACTGGCTGATTTTCAAAGTAGATCACCAGGCCTTTCTTACTAGTTCATACTAATCTGGAAGCGCCACTTTGACATTTACTCAGCATCAAAGCAACACAAAAGCCATCACTGACAGGTAGTGGCTCCTCTGGGGGTGCACTGGACAGGAATCAAACCCAGGTCTCCCACATACAATGTAAGAATTCTACCCTACAAATAATCATAATGGCCCTCAAATGTGGAAGTTGTCAACCAAGGTACAGATACTGTTGGGAAAGAACAATATGAGATTAAGAAGATGATCAGGTTGCATCTGGAAGAAAGGAAATCCAGACAGGACTGACATTTCCTAGTGAAGAGGCACAGAATTTCATATCAGAACCCCAGCAGATAATATTAATAATTATATAGATACATTTAACTTATTCTTTAAATGCTTGTAATCTTCATTCTATATTGTGGGTTCTGTTATTCCCTATTAATTCTTTTATTACTTTCATAAAATCCTGAATTAAAGAAACTCTTTCAAGCATTGTTATAAAAAGGTATCTGGTCAAACACCTGGATATCAGTCAAGATTCCAGTGTTCAAACTGGCAAAACCAGATAAGCAATATTCTTTACAATGTTCATTTTTATCTGAGTGTTCTACAAGTAACACTCGCACAAAAGGAGCTTAGCAAGAACCATGATCCTAAATCTATTATTCTTCAGCCTTTGAAATAAATTATTCCTTCAAGTGAAATCCCTACATGCAGTCATAGCTCCAGAATTTCTATTAAGGGAGGCAATCTGAATGGAAGACAGGCAGATTCTAAAGTGGCATGGCATGAAGGTATGTGTGCAGAGTAAACATGTTTTTCTTAGATCATATGTTACAAATTTGATGAAAACTGCAACCTTTTCTAAAGTCACTTTTATTCACATTTTACATAAGATTGTGAAAATAAGACTTATCCATGTATAGAGGATGACGATGATTTTATTTGGAGGTGGCTTTTATAGGGACGGGAGAGAGATGGCTGATGGAGCCAATTGCTTGCAGGGGTATTCACTCTCTACAGAATAAAGACCAGACTCTTCAGTAAACTGAAGGCCCTCCATACTGTTACCCCAATTTATTTTTCCAATTTTATCTTTCAGTAATCACTTCTTGCCCTCTACTCTGTAGCCAGTTGGAATGGATTACTAGCCATTCAGCCGACCCTCCAATATATTTCCATCTCTATGTGGCTCTTCATGCTGTTTGTTCTGGATCTACAATGCTCTTTATCTAATATCTACCTATCAAAATTAAATCAATTCTTCAATCTCCAACTCAAATTTCAACCACTTCACTAAACCTAACATGATTTCTTCCAACTGAAATAAAGTTATATTATCTGTTGTACCATGGTATTAGGAGCTCTGGTGGCGCACTAGTTAAGCGCTCAGCTGCTAACTGAAAGGTAGATGGTTGAAACCCACAGGAGAAAGATGTAGCAGTCAGCTTCCTTAAAAATTTACAACCCTGGAAACCCTATGGGGCAGTTCTACTCTGCCTTATAGCTCACTATGAGTCAGAATTGAGTCCATGGCAATGGGTTTGGGTTTTGGTACCATGGTATTTAAGGAGCCCTGGTGGTGCAATGGTTAAGAGCTTGACTGCTAACCAAAAGGTTGGCAGTTCAAATCCACGAGCTGCTCCTTGGAAACCCTATGGGGCGGTTCTACTGTGTCCTATAGAGTCACTATGAGTTGGAACCGACTGGACAGCAACAGGTTTTACCATGGTTTTTTGCATTCTATTATCGTACTTAATAAACTGTATTGTAGTTAATGTTGTACAGTGCTTGACTTCATCTTCTGTAATATTATTAGATCTTTAAGAACAAAGATTGATTTATTCTCCTTTTTAGGAAGAATTTTAAAATATTCTGGCTTCTTTTCAAATGAACCATAATTTATATAATCACAATTTATCTTTTGAAAAGTCTTAGGAGCATATCTCTTAAAATGACCACTAAGGAATAAACTCCAGGCCACACCCAAAATTTTAAATTTGGTTTCCCATTTAACTGCTATCTTCTACAATGTCCAGGTGAACATGTAAAAGGGAGTCATATTACTAGCACATCTTCCATCAAATGATAGTTAAAACTGAAAATGTGATTGTTGATTGCTGTCCTGTGGTTTGAAACTCGATTAAGTTCCAAAGATTAAAGAGCAAATGATTACTAATCAGGGTCTGGTTCGGATTGCCATTAGTTTGCTAAATAATCCTGAACAAGTTACTCATACTCTTGGTGAATCCACTTAAGCTATCTAAAATCCAAAATATGGACTATCTGCTTTCCAAGTTGTTACAGATAACAGCCATTAAGTGATTGTCAAGAATTATAAAGGAGGGAATCTGAAAAGTGAACAGTAGTGGTACTTAATAAAAACACTATGAGACTTCAGAATCTGAAGTGATTTAAGGAAAGAATTCAGTTAAATTAAGAAAAGTTTTCAGCCAAAGTATAATCTATTATGATTTGTCACAAGATTTTGAGGGCTGTTTTCCTAATACGTTGACATTCAAGCATGTAACAATTAAAAATGAAGGGGACAAATAAGGAATTTGCAAAATATAAAGCTTGATTGGCAATTGTATACCTAAGGCCAAGATTGATCTAATTAAGGTTGTTACTCAGGGTTTTCTACATTGTTGAATATAGCACTCAAAAGTAAGAAGAGGTAAAAAGAAGCTTTTGATCCAGCAATTTTACTTCTGCGAGCTTATCTACCAGTACATGTGCCTAAAGACCCACATACACTCACACATGTTCTTAAAGGCAAATGTACAAGGATGTTCACTGCAGCAAAATGCTGGAAACAAACTAAATGTTCATTAATAAAGAACTATTATAATAAATTATGGCATATTCATATAATAAAATATGTAACTATACAAAAAATTAAGTGTATATACCAAAATGTAATGATGATCAGAATAAATTCTTACTATAAAAACAAAGTATAAAGCAATGTATATAATAGGTTGCCATTTACGTAACTAAACAAAAGGAGGAAGGGGTATATATATAAATTTTTCTATAAACACAGAATATTTCTAGAGGGATACAGAAAAAGTGGTTGTCACCAGGGTGGGAAATTGCAGAGCCTGGGCTTGAGTAAGATTTACTTTTTACATATAAAAAACGAAAAACCGAACCCACTGCCATCGAGTTGACTGCAACTCATAAGTACCCTAGCAGACAGAGTAAAACTGCCCCACAGGGTTTCCAAGGCTGTAAATCTTTAAGGAAGCAGACTGCCATATCTTTGTCCCACGGAGCAACTGGTGAGTTCCAACTGCTGACCCTTTAGTTAGCAGCTGAGTGCTTAACTACCTTGCCACCAGGGCTCCTTTTTCACATATATCCATCTAAAAATATTTGTTTATTACTACATTTTTGTATAACGTCTTCAATTAAAAAAAGAAGGCACAATAAAATAATGTTTTCAAAACTGCTAGAATCACAGACATTTATTCTGATTTATTATAAGATGCTTATTGTAAGACATTTACTGTAAGATGCTTAGGGCACAAACAATTCAAATCAAAATTATATGGCTTTTCACAATAAAGTAACAATTGTATTGGATACATTTATAATTTTTTATTTTTTAGAAAGCACCTGTATAAATTTTATCTCATTCGATTTTTATAATAACCCTGTGAGATAGAATGCTAATTATTTCCATTTTATAGACTATAAAATTTAGGCTCAGCAAGAGTAAATGATTTATTTATCCAGAGTTGCTCGTGTAGCAACTAGAGGAGATGAGCAAGCCTGATTTCTGATCTCTGTGTCTACTCTTCAAGAAAATGGCAGCCCTTGGGGAAGGGAGGAGGCTGATATTTATTAGGCATTTATCATATAACAACAACAACCAGATGCCTTTGTGCTGATTCTGACACATGGTGACCCAATGTGCGTGCAGTAGAACTGTGCTCCAGAGAGTTTTCAATGGTTGATTTTTTGGAAGGAGAATGCCAGGCCTTTTTTCCAAAGCGTTTCTGGATGGACTCGAACTGCCCACCAAGTTCAGTTGTGGTCTGCGTTACCCATGGATTCCATAACGATAATAGCTAAAATTATTTAGTATTTACCAAGAACTAAGCATTAAGGGAAATGCATTATGTGCATTGTATTATTTAATCCCTAAACTAACGTTTTGCAATAAGTACTACTATTATCGCCATTTTATAGGAGAAGAAATTACATACAAGTAGGTTCAGTAGCTTGCTTAAGGTCACATAGCTAGTAAGCAACCAAACTATATATATATATTTTTTTTTTTTATTGTACTTCAGGTGAAGGCTTACAGAACACATAGTTTCTCATGAAACAGAAGTACACAGGTTGTTTTATAACATTGGTTAACAACCCCACAACATATCAACCCTCTAACTTCTCAACCTCTTTTT
>NW_004444086.1:3211662-3269655 GCF_000243295.1 Trichechus manatus latirostris
TAGGCTTTATATTCAGGTCTTTGATCCATTTTGAAGTAGTTTTTGTATACGGTGTGAGGTATGGGTCCTGTTTCATTTTTTTGCAGATGGATATCCAGGCAACCAAACTATACTTTACACAAGACATGTGGATTCCTCAGCCCTCACTGTTAAGCTCTGTCTACATCCCCCACCAACAGGCATCTTTGGGCCCAAGGGTGCAATCACCAGCCACAGTCTGCCCTCTGGAGAACAAACCTTGAGAATGAAAGACCTCATCTGGTGCCAGAAGCAGACATGAGGCCATTGGGGCAGAATTTCAGGTCCTGGCTACCCAGAGCATAGTTGAGAAGAGGGAGTGGAGGCTCTAGATGAGCAAGCCCCCTGGCCTCATGCACTCGTCACTGTATAGGAAGGGGTGCGGTCAGAGGAGGACCAGAGTGGAACCCTCTAGAGCCCAGGGCCCCTTGTCTTTGTGTCTAAGGATGGTATTGTACAACACTCTCTAAACTCAAAGTGTAGAAGCCAAGTCCAGGACTTTAGAATGCTTGGAAGTCAGACAAAAAGCTAAAGTACTGTGTTTGCATATAGTGATTTATGAAGATTTAAGTGAGAAAATATTGTCCGCAAAATGCTTTTTTAACTAGTTTTTGTCACACCTATAGTTGAGTCTCACTGTTGTTACCTTCTGGTCCAATGACAAAAATAATGAGCTTTTGTCTCATTTGATATCCGTTTCCTTCGTGTTAACTTAGTTCTCACTCTCTATGGTTGATCCTTTTTTTTACAAGGATGGTCAATATCATGCTCTTCTTACAAAATGAGGTTGATACCCCTTCCTTTGAGTGGTGGGGTCTATGTCTTCTCCCCTTGAACCTGGATGAACCTCTGTGACTGCCTCAACCAAAAGACTGACAGAAGTGACCCTATGTGGCTTCCAAAGCTAGGCCATAACGATGCCATTTACTTCTGCCTTGATTTCTTGGAACTCTTAGTCTTGGAACCCAGTGACCATGCTGTGAGGAACCCAAGCACCCACATGCAAAGGGCTTACACACGTGTTTCAGCCGACAGCCCCAGCCAGCACTGACCATCAGGCATGTGAGCGAGCAAATGTTAGATGATTCCAGCCCATCTTCATGGAGTCATCTCCTCATTTCATCTGATTCTGCATGTTCTCACTAAACCCTGCCCATATTATGGATTAAAGAGCAAAATACATGATTATTGTTAAAAGCCACTATGTTCTGAGTGTTTTCTTATGTAGCAATACATAAGTGAAACTCTATTTTTGTATCCTTGCAATAAAAGCTAGGCTTTTGAACTCAAGACTGTATTTGTCACTACAAATAGACACATTCCTAAGACACCATAATCTACTCATATAATAACTCTTTATAAAAACATGAAATGCTAATCTTCTCCAAAGCCTATACTGAATGAAGCTTAAAGCCCCTATTTATTTCTATTAATACTGCTAATATTCAAAATAGTTGATTTAGAAACAGTTGTCTTAAAGTGTCTGGAAAGTCTTTATTCATCAAGTAGAGTAACACAATGTGCCATATTATTTTGTCCCTTTTCCATTTGTTTTCTTGATATGCATTTCACCTTCATAAGCAGTTTCCCTGAACCCAGATATAAGTACTTGTCTTGCACCATAGCATGATGGTTAAATTGGAAATCATGTAAATGACTTATTTTAAAAAACACAGCCAAAAGCATATTGCCATTACTTTCTTAAAATTAGATGACATATACTTCTTTCTAAAATCTGAAAAACTCAAAATATCTAAACCCAGAAGAGAGAGTTCAGAAATAGATTCGTACAAATATGCCCACTGATTTTTCCACAAAGATGCAAAGACAATTTAATAAATAAAGGATAGTCTTTTCAAGAGGTAGTGGTAGAACAAATGAACAACCAAGAAAAAATGAACCTTGATTTATACATCATGTCTTATACAAAAATTGACTCAAAATGGATCATAGACTTAAATGTAAACTGTTAAAACTATAAAACTTTTAGAATAAAATGTGTGAAAAAAATGTTTGTGACTTTGGGTTAGGCAAAGAGTTGTTGCTACAACAATAAAAGCACAATCCATTAAAAAAATGATAAATTGGACTTCATCAAAATTAAAAATTTTTCTTCTGCAAAAGA
Source organism: Trichechus manatus latirostris (assembly GCF_000243295.1). NCBI lineage: Eukaryota > Metazoa > Chordata > Mammalia > Sirenia > Trichechidae > Trichechus > Trichechus manatus. The sequence goes on from NW_004444086.1 coordinate 3,213,806, forward strand.
CACTGTAAAGAGAATGAAAAGACAAAGAACAGGCTGAGAGAAAATATTTTCAAATCACATATCTGACAAAGGACTTGTATTAGAATATATAAATAGCTCTCTAAACTCAATAATAAGAGAACAACAACCCCAATTGTTTTTTAATGGACAAAATATTTGAACAGACACTTCAACAAAGAAAATCTGAAGATGGTAAATAATTGTACATGAATGTTTAGCAGCTTTATTCATAATTGTCCCAAACTAGAAACAACCCAAATGTCCTGCATCTGGGGAATGAATAAACAAATGGTGGTATACCCATACAACAGAATATTTTTTGTTGTTGGGTGCCATCAGGTCGATTCCAACTCATAGTGACCCCATGTGACAAAGTAGAATTGTCCCATAGGGTTTACTTGACTGTAACCTTTATGGAAGCAACTTATTAGGTTTTTCTCATGCAGAACTGCTACACAGGTTCAAATGGCCAACCTTTTTATTAGCAGCTGAGCATTTAACTTTTGTGCCATGAGGGCTCCTTAGGAGAATACTACCCAGTCAAAAAAAAATAGGACACACGCAATAACTTGAATGGATCTTAAGGGCATTACGCTGAATGAAAAAAAGCCAATTTCAAAATATTACATACAGTATGATCCCATTTATACGACATTCAGAGAAAAGCAAAACTATGGGGATGGAGAACAGATCAGGGGATGCCAGGGGTTGGTGGTGGGAGGAGCATTTGACTACAGTGGGATTAGCATGAGGGAATGTTTCAGGGAGAGTGAACAGTTTTGTGTCTGGATTGTGGTAGTAGTTACACAACTCTAAATATTTTGCCAAGACTCATTAAACTGTGTATTTTGGATGACAGTGGTCTTGGCCAGAGGGGGACAGAGTAGTCACGAAGGGGCTCCTGGAGGATGGGGGTGGCACAAGAGGATTAGAGGTTACCAGGAGTGCCCCTGTAGGGCTGACCCTTCTCAACTACCCCTACAGGACTTGTCACCTTCCTCAAGAATGTCCAGGCCAAGGAGCAGGTGCTGTCATGTCCTTCACCATCAGGGGCCTCGCTATAATTCTACCCTCATTCAGCCAATATGATCAACCAGGCCACCCCCTACAACTACCCAGTGCCCCTCCGAGATGATGGGAACATGTCCGATGTGCCCAGCCACCCCAGCCCCCAACCAGAGCCCCAGTTTGGAATGGATGAAGAAACTGTGAGCACCTCCACTGACAAGGAGAAGGTCTTTCCCTTGTGGCCCCCAATAAAAAAGTGAAAAACAAAAAAAAAAGCACAAGAATTTTACTGCATGTAAATTAAAAAACAAAATTTAAAAATCTAAAACAAATTTAAAATCTAAATGTCATTTTCAACACATCATTATATTGACTTATTTCTGTCTTCTCCCATTCCTTTACTGTCACTGTAACTAAATTATCCTCTCCTGTAACTCTAATACTTTGCATAACATGAAAATTCAAAACATAACTTATTTTGAAAACCATAAACAAAGTATGGAATTAATATTAGAAGAAACTGAAAAACTTAAAAATGTAAATCTAACTTTCTTTTTTTGCCTGTTCAAGAAGACTCTTCATTCATTCAACTTATTCTCAGAAATTATTTTTCTCAAGACCATCATGGAAACAGCAGGAATAGCAGGAGCTCCCAGCAGAAACAAAAGCTAAGTGAGGGCCTCAGTCTTTCCTCTCAACAGCCATGATGATGGAGAAGTCCTGTTTTAGAGAACACTGAGGTGAAATGGACTAGAATAATGAGAATCATTTCAACTGTGCTGTAAATTCTATAGCTAAATTCAAGGTACCCCAAAGAAGAGCTCCATGAGAACGGTTACAGGTAGCTTGGAGTAGTAAGAGCACTAACAGTAGCTCCCTCAATAGACATAATGCCCAAAAATTAGAAGAAAAAGACAGTAAATGATAATGGTTGAAAAATAAGACATCCTCAAGACCAACTTTTAAATCCCTTAGTTGCTAATTGCTAGAACTATGACCTTGATTATGTCACTTAACTTCTCTAAATCCACGTTTTCTAATCTGGAAAATGGGAATAACTGTATCTCTGCCATAGGATTGTTGTGAAAACTGTACGTAGCTCAGCACCATGCCTGGCTCATTTTAAATATTTCATTATTACCATATGAGAAGTTCCTAAGTTTCTATAGCAAATAAAGAAGGCACACTGATTTTCTACCATAAATGAAATGATGCCAGTACTTAGAAATCTTGTACTTTGAATTGGTCATGAAATGAGAGAAAGACACTAAATTTTACCGGCACCAGTAATAGAGGATATCTTATAGCTCCTCTCACAGCACTTGATGGCAGGGAAGTTCCCATCACAAGTCATCAGAGAGTTGGTAAGGCCCAAAAACATGCTAGCAAAGTATTTTGCACTTCAAGATATCAATAAATACTCATTTAATTAATGGATTTAAACTCCACGACAATGGCCACAGGAATCACATGGACCTTTTAATGCATATTAAGTTGCAAATTTGCCATTTCTTATTCTTTTCTTTTACAAAATTAGAAAATGATTAAAGGATAAACAGTCTGAAATCCAGGAAATCTGTTTTTCTAGTTTGGTAAATAATTTGACTTACATGCTTGGAAATCTAGATGAAACTTTTGTGCCTTTGTTATTCTGTATATAAAATTTTTTAAAAAGATACCCCATTTTTTATAAGAGAAAAGAAAAAAATTGAGATACCCAGTATCTTAAGAGCCTGAGAAGGCAGAGTGTGTTGATACTTTTTTCTCTTCTTAGCAGGACAGAATTAAGTTGAAGGTCATTTATCCTTGACATTCTCATTATTGGAAACCTAGATTTTAAATACACTATGTGAAAGTACTAGGCTACTTTAGATATTTCACGCTATATCAGCATTTTTCAAAAACTTAAAAACAAATATCTGTGTTAATGAGAGGGGACGGGCGGCAGTTATGTTAATGCGGCAGGACTCAGTCTACAAGATTGGATTGTGTCTTGAGCCAGTCTCTTTTGAGATCTAAAAGAGAGAAGTGAGCAGAGAGACAGGGGGACCTCATACCACCAAGAAAGTAGTGCCAAGAGCAGAGTGCATCGTTTGGACCTGGGGTTCCTGCACGGAGAAGCTCCTAGTCCAGGGGAAGATTGATGAGAAGGACCTTCCTCCAGATCGGACAGAGAAAGTCTTCCCGTGGAGCTGAAGCCCTGAATTTGGACTTCTAGCTTACTAGACTGTGAGAAAATAAATTTCTCTTTGTTAAAGCCAAAAAAACAAAAAAACAAATCTTTGTCCACAAGATCAAGTTGTAAAAATACTACATATATGTACTTCTAGTAAGATATTAAATAACTAAAAGAAAACAGAAATGAATCAAATAGATGCAAGCATGAATTCAGTTATATAGTGACTTTTTAAGTATATACACTTAGACATTATTTAAGTTCATTATTAGAGGAATGATCTAAGCAAAAGTCTAAGAAATTAATATTTTATCTAAATAATGTAGAAAGGACTCTATAAAAAATTCAATTTTCAAATGGCATATTTTTCCATACAGCATATATTCTTCATATAGCATATTTTCAGTGAAATTAGTAGTTAAATATACTAATTTACCAGTCATATTTATACTTGCAAAAAACCTTTTTAAAATATTGATATTTCTAAATGTCCATTATATAATTAAAATTATAACCAATCAATTAATCTGTTGCTAAAATCCATGCAATGTCTTTAGTTAAAATCTTTGACTCCTTTGGACTGCTCCTCTGTTCTTTTCAATTATGCTTTTTCTCCTTACCATGATTCAGGAAAACAAGTCAGGTTCTAATACAATTTTGATTCAATCCAGAATTGATCTGAAGAATTATTTATGAACAAGAAGAAGCATGTCCAGGAAATATTGACACAGTTAAAATACAATGTGACTGGGGCCTAAAATATTTCATCACTTAGCGGGTCAATTCTATTATCCCTTCTGTTTTTCTATTTCTAATTTACTCAAAATCATTCCCAGTAAATGGTGATTCTGCAGCCAGAGTTCTCAGTACTTGTGTTCCACCTGACTGGATCAATCAGATAAATTGGAATGACCAATAATTCCAGCAACCTATTTCTACGTCCTATGCAAATTAATGCACCAATCACTAAAAAAGTGCTTTTGTAAGGTCATATAAATGAAAGCCTGAACAGAGGACACAGGTCCATAACTTGAATGTTGCAGTATTATGTCATTTTCACAGCTTTTAATTATGGGGTCTTCTCTACCCTGCAAAATAACAATGACCTTTCATGTAAATTTTTTTCTAGTAACTATTTTCATACATATTAGTTTTTAGATCCATAGAAATACTCTAAATGTAGAATGAGATTGCATAGTTTTATGAATGTATATTTTCAATTTTAATTAAAATTTTATATCTTCAATGCTCATACATATGTGTACATATATAAACACGTACACACCCACAAAAATATTTAGCCAAGTAGATATAAAAATCATTTTTTTTGCATAGGATGTGATTTCTGTTGTACTGCAAACAGCAATAATTTCACCTTCATTCTTAGATGCATCGATAAATACCACAAATATAGATTTAATGATACATGGTACCAAAATTCTTGAAGAAAAAAATAGTTCCAAGTGCAATTTAAAAAACATTGTGATAAAATTAGAGTCCTGGATCCTTTATGGTTTAGACTTAGAAATCATAACAATTTCTTTGGGACACAGATTGCCATAAAAACATGTACATATCAATTTTTAGTCACTGCATAAACATAATGCCCATAAACAAAGGTTGTCCCTAAATAACACTACCCACACGTATTAAAATTCAAATTGTGGCTAAGTCCTTGTTAAATGTCAACCAAATTTTACTATCATGTTTTCATAACGTTCTAGAGCCCCTGGTGTTCTCACAATTTCCACACTGCCCTGCAGAAAGACGGTTTTGTTGGATATTATCTACCTGCCCAGATAGTCTCCATTAATCAGTTATACCCTATTTCTAAACAGGAATCCAAATCTCTTCGGTAAGGAGGTTCCCCAGGTGTAGTCGGTGGATCATATTCTTAAACTCCAGACACTACCCTGAAACAGGGCAAACTGACACTCGTGCTACTCCTGCGATAACCCAAAGTGCTAACGCTGTAGTTCCTGGCAATGGTAGAGAAAAAACCCTTCTAGATCACAGATCACAACCAGATGGAATACTCCCTTGTTTTAATATTACCATACAAACAAAAAACAGTGCTTATTCAAACAGCCAGAAAAATGTGCCCCCCCCGGCAGTGTTCAGGGAAACTGCGTCTCTGCAGACCTTGGGAGAGCAAGAACACATGTTTTCTACTACTACACGCTTAACATAGGGCTGCAATTGTTGGGTATAGCGCTTCCTGAAAGTTGAGAAGTGGTAAGTAGAGATTAGGTCCCTTCTCTCGTAGGGAAGTGAATGCTTCCAGCAATTCCTCTCAAGTTCCTCAGGCCATTTGGGTCTGGGGTGCATCTTCCCTGCTGAGGGCACCATGGGTTTTTTCTAACGGTACAGCTCTGCAGTGGGTCATGTGACGGCCGGGTGTGTGCCTCCGTGCGCGGTGGGGGAATGAGTTTGCGGGTGTGTGAAGTGTGTGCAGAAGTTACACGTCTAGTTTTGAAAGGCGTGTGTTTTTCTGGGGGTGTTTGTGTGTGTGTGTGTGTGTGTGTGTGTGTGTGAAGTGAGTGAGAAAAATAGAGTAAGAGAATGGTCCTGGACAAGGCAATGTGACCCAAGTATGCCTGTGTGAGTCTGGTGAGCCTCTGCATTGGGGGCGCGGTTCCCGTCCTTGGGCGAGGTGAGGACAATGGGGTGCGGGGGCCCCTCCCCGCACTTTGTGCACCCACCTGACGAATACGCGGCGGGTTCGCAGGGGTGGAGGCCCCGCCTTCCGGGGCCGGGGAGGTGGGAGAAGCCATCTTCCTGCTGCTCTGGGTTTCTTCCTCCTGTCACGCCCGGGTCTCCCGCGTCTCTGCAGCGCCGGGCCTGCGGCTCGCGTCCCAGGTGGGCGGGAGGCTCCGCAGCCTCCGCGCCCCGCGGACCCGCCCGGGCTCCTCTGTCGCAGAGTGCAAGGGGCGGCTGTCCCCCTTGGCTCGCCCGCCCAGAGCCCTGGCCGGACCCCTCGCTCCTTCCCGCGCCCACCTACCTCCCGACAGGGAGACTCGAGGCCATGGCTGGCCGGGGCGCGACCTTGGCCGTGGGGCTGGGCAGGCGGCAACAGGGGCGGCGGCGGCGCTCGGCTGCCCCTTTCCAGCGCCGCTCTCCGCGCGTGTCTTGAATGTGCGAGCCGCCGGGCTTATTCTAGCAACGCCAGGAGAAAGGCTGCTTCCCTCGCTCCTGCAGCTATCGCCTGGAGAGCGATGAGCTCATGGACAGCTCCCAGAAATATGTCTATATGCACCACTGGCTGCCGGAGTTAGGGAGGTGGGTGGGGATAAGGAGGCTCCTCGGCGGGCGCTCCCGCATCACAGGCAGACGTTCCCTCGGGAGGTCCCCGGCCATTGGGGCACATCCAGCTCTTCCCTGCCCATCTCCACACTCATTCACTCTCAACTGTTTCCATTCATATCATACACACATTTCTTATTCATACTCATTCCCCCTTTCGCATTATGATAGGTATCCACCCACCTATGGCCTCAACGCACACACATTCTTTGTTCTGCGAACCACTCCCTACCGATAGGGAGGAATTGATTGATGAAGTGAACATGGTGTGAAATGCTGCTGCAACTTCAACCCATGTCAGGTGTAAGCCCATGCATGCAGTGCCTTCAAAGGTATACTTATTAACCTTTCGGGCATTTCTCCCTTCCTCAAGATGTAGCTTCTCCATTCCTACTCTTCCTCACTATGAGAAAGCATCCTACTGTCCTAAGAGAAGGACGGAGAGCACCTCTTCTACAGCCCTGTGAAGAACTTAGAAGACCAGGTATCAGACCTTTGCCTGTGCAATTGCCTGTGACAGGAGTCGTGAGTCCCGCACAGGTGCCAGCCTTATTTGCTTCACTGTTTCCCAGGCATACAGTTAGAGCTCCCATTGACTGAGTGCTTATCAGATTCCAAGACCGGGTCATTATCTCCCCTCATGGCTCAGCTGCACCACTGAGGTGATATTATTATGTATTTTATAAACACGGAAATGATGTTCAAGAGATTGATTGTCCCTCTCTTATGCATCAGCATCTTATGGATCTCCACACAAACATACGTGTACCTTAAAAACAAAAAAGAAAAACAACAAAATCTTTCTGTTTACCCCCAAGCCCCTCTAGCTAGTGTTCCATTTCTTTACATCTCTTTTCAGCAAGATCCTCTAAAAATTTTCAATATCCAGTTCCTCTCCTCACATTTTGATTGAACCCATTCCATTCAGGCTTTCCTCCATCTGGTGCACTAAGTTTCTCCTCACTAGATTCCCAATGACCCCCATGTTGTTAAATCTAATGATCAAGTCAATTCTTAGTTCTCATTTGGCTTGAAAACGTATTCAACTTGGCTTCTGGGACACTATTCTCTTGTCAATTGTCTTCTAACCTGTTATGGATTGAATTGTGTACCCCAAAAATGTGTGTCAACTTGGCTAGGCCATGATTCTTGGTATTGTATGGTTGTCCACCATTTTATGATCTCATGTGATTATCCTATGTGTTGTATCTCTTTTGAGATATAAAAGAAGGAATCAAGAGGATAGGAGAGGGACCTCCCACCATGAAGGAAGAAGAGCCAGGAGTGGAGCATATCCTTTGGACCCTGGTTCCCTGTGCTGAGATGTTAGACCCAAGGGAAGATTGATGACAAAGACTTTTACCCAGAGCTGACGGAGAGAGAAAGACTTGTCCTGCAGTTGGTGCCCTGAATTCAGACTTCTAGCCTCCTAAACTGTGAGTGAATAAATTTGTGTTTGTTAAAGCCATCCACTTGTATTTCTGTTACAACAGCACTAGATAACTAAGATATTATGTCACTGATTGCTTCTTCTCAATCTTCTTTCTATTTCTAACTAATCTTCCAGACTTCTAAACTTTAGGTTGCCAAAGGGTGCAGTCCAGCCCCCACCACACTTGTTTTCTCTATCTGTACTCACTCCATTGTTGATCTCATACAATTCCATGGCTTTAAATAGAATCTATATTCTGATAGCTCCCAAATGCATATCTCCACCCCTTAATCTCTCTCCTTAATTACAAACTTCTATTGCCAATTGCCTTTACCTCCACCTGGATATCTAATCGTAGTCTCAAACTTACAATGGCTAAAACTGAGCTCTTTGTCATCTTCCCCTACCAAACCAATTTCTCTAATATACCTTTTCCCACTTTTCAGTTGTTCAGGACAAAAACCTCAGAAATAGTCTTAATCCCTTGCTTGCTCTCATGCCCTATGTTTGATTCATCAGCAAATCCTGTTGCTTCTACCTTCATACAGAATTCAACCACTTCTTTATTTCCATATTATCCCTCTAATCCAAGCCATTATCATCTTTTACCTGCAAGACAGCAAAAGTCTCTAACCAGTCTGCATTTTTCCAGCCTTGTTCCTCAGACAGCTTGCAACAGGGCAGCCAGCCAGTGCTCAAAGCCCTCCTGTATCTTCTCATCTTGCCCAAAGGAAGAGCCAAGGCCTTTTGATGGTCTCCAAGACCTATGTAATCTGTCCCCTATTCCTGTCCACCCACCCCTCTGACCTTATTTCTAGCCATCCCCTTAGCTCACTCCTTGCAGCCATATTGGCCTTGTTTCTATTCCTTGAACATGCCAGGCCCACTTTGATCGCAGGTCCCTTGCACCTGTGAATCCCTCTTGTTGAAACACTCCTGCCCCAGGTATCTGCATGGATCTTTCCCTCACTTCCCACTTCCTTCAGGCCTTTGCACCAATATCACCTTATCAGTGAGGTCCTCTCTGATTATCCTGTAAAATAATAACACCCCACCCTCCCTATTCTTCTTACTTTGTGTATTTCTCAAGTGCCCTTATCATCATCTGACAGCATTTATATTTACTTGCTTGTTAATGACTCCTGCCTACCCCTCCCACCTATCTTCCATGACCTCAGGGACTTGGTTTTGTTCACTGTTGTTAACACCTACAACTCCAGCACCTTGAACAGTGCCTGACACATTGGTGCTAAATAAATATTTGTTGAATTAATTAATCTGAGATTTCAAATCTCAAAGTCCAAACTCTTTACACTACACTACAGTTCCTTAAATACATGGATAAGAATCACGTGTGTTCAAATATGAAAAAAGCTTTACGATGCTACATCAAAAAAAAATTTCCCCCCTTTGTAAGCATTTCCTCAAGGCACCCATTGTGATAATTTTATGGCAGCAATGTAGCATGGTGGATAGAATGGTGAACTGCAGTCAGTTACTAGCTCTAAGGTCCTAATTACTTAACCTCTCTAAACTTCAGTTTCCTTATCTGCGAAATGGAAATAATAATAGTACTTAACTTTACAGGGTCATTGTTATGGATTGAATTGTGTCCTCCTAAAATGTGTATAACTTGGCTAGGCCTTGATTCACAGTATTGTGTGATTGTCTACCATTTTGTCATCTGATGTGACTTTCCTATGTGTTATGAATCCTACCTCTATGATGTTAATGAGGCAGGATTAGAGGCAGTTATGTTAATGGGGCAGGACTCAATCTACAAGCTTAGACTGTGTTTTAAGTCAATCTCTTTTGAGATATAAAAGACAGAAGCCAGCAAAGAGACAGAGGGACTTTATTACCACCAAGCAAGAAGAGCCAGGAGCGCACGTCCTTTGGACCTGGGGTCCCTGCACTGAAAAGCTCCTAGACTAGGGGAAGATTGATGGGAAGACCTTCCCCAACAGCCAACAGAGACAGAAAGTCTTCCCCTGGAGTTGGAACCCTGAATTTGGACTTCTAGCATCCTAGACTGTGAAAGAATAAATTTCTCTTTGTTAAAGCCATCCACTTGTGGTATTTCTGTTATAGCAGCAATAGATAACTAAGACAGTCATTGTGACTATTAAATGAGATAATGTACATAAACATTATAAATGCACAACGTAAACATGCAATAATTTAGTTATTAATAATTATTTATGTATTAATATTCACCTAAAAATAGAAGGTTGAGGAGAAAGGTAGTTAAAAAAGAAACCCTTTATTTCATATCAGAAAATCAAGGGAAACATAATGAGGCAAGTAAGTGATGATAATACCGCTCTAGCTCTCTGCTGTTCTATATCATGACTAGGCACGTAGAAAACCAAAATCAGGGTCATCAGTCTCTTACAGGTTGGGGATACTTAATTTAACAAAAATGAACACATAAATAAATAACATTAAGGTTTTAAATAGAGAGATAAATAGATAAACAGAAGTGGATATGAAAATTGATAGATATGAATAGAAATATAATGCAGTATTGTAAGTAGGAAAATATCCCCATTTTTCACTTTCATAGTCCTGGTGTCACTTGCCACAGCAGTGAAGAGTGCTCCAGAAAACCCAGTTTTCAGGGCTTACCAGGAAACTATGTAAAATGTAGAGCACTGTAGTAGTCCCTGAAACTCTCTTGGGTGATAGTTGTTTACCCTCTGACAGCCCTCCTTCTTCAGATCTGGGGAGGGAGGCATCATTTTTGCTCTAGAACTTTGACTCTCCCTCCTTCCCTAAAAGCCCTAACTCCTTTAAAAAATCATACTGGTCCACCTAGAATTCCTCCTTATTTCAGTCATCTACCTTCCTTGAAGAGTTTAAAACCTTACTTTCTTTTTCTCCAGAACCATCCTTGTCATAATTCTTGTTTATTTCAAAATCCACATAGACAATGCCTCTCTGTTAACCTCCAATGACCTTGACTTCCACTCAGATATCATACTAGAGCTTGTCATTATTGAAAACTGCACCCTCTCTATGACTTCAGTGTCAAGCATTCTATTCTCTGATCACCACTTACTATCTTTCCAGTTAACTCCCTCTATTAATCCAACTCCAATAATTCTTCAATCCCATTGAAACCTCCATAAACCCGTCAATCAATCCTACATCTTTTCACTGTTGATAGTTCATCTCTTGTCCTCATTCTCCACCTTACCCAATTTGGATTCCATGCACCACTGTTTGTATACACTTCAAAATGCCACTTGCTCTTCAACTTGCCCCTCTCTTTCTTTCCTTCTGTCATACTCACATGGCAAAAATAATCTTGTTTAAATCCAGTTTTCTCTCTACTCTGACCCTGCACCCACATAATATGTGCCTGAAGAAAAACACTGAGTTCTCAGTTTAAATTGATGGCTATTAATTTCAAGCAGGTCCTTGGTGCTGTGTGACAATCTTACTACATCTCCCTAATCAATTCTCCCCCTCTCGCAGACAAGTAGTAACAATTTCTCCTTTCTCTTTACAACTTCCAGTGCCTTCTTTCACTTTCTCATTCTCAACTGATAATCTTGTTACTTCACTGAGAAAATAGAGGCAATCAGAAGAGAACTTCCACATACTCCTATCACCATATTTATCAATCTACCCATATACTGGTAGTATTCCAGCTCATGGAAACTCCAGGTGTGCCAGAGCAGAACTACGTGTGCTTCATAGGGTTTTCAATAACTGATTTTTTGGAAGTAGATCACCAATGCTTTCAAGATGCCTCTGGGTCGACTTGAACTTCCAACCTTTTGGTTAGCAGAAGAATGTGTTAACCATTTGTACCACTCAGGGACTCCACCCATATACTGAACCCTGACTTTTATCCTTCTATTATAGAAGAACTCTCCATGCTCTTATGTGAGGCCAAACCCTTCAGCTGGGTGCTGGATCTCATGCCCTAAAGCTTACTTGTGGATATCATTCCTGCAATTACTTTCTCTCTCTGTCTCTTTCTCTCTTTCCTTCCCCTTATCCTGTATCATTTATTTTCCCATCTCTACTTCCTCTCATTCCCTAAGCATACAAAATGTTGGAATATCTCCATCTTAAGAAAGAATATCTATAGCGAGACTAATTGTCTCCATGAACCACTGCCTCCACCACCTTGAGACCAGAAGATCTAGATAATGCCCAGCTACCACCACTGAACGTTCTGATCTGGGACACAATAGATGAATCCTGATAAAAAGGGAGAAAAATGTAGAACTAAACTATAAATTCTTAAAGAATGCAGACTTACTGGACCTGTTGAGATTGAAGGAATCCCCAATACTAAGGCTCTGAGTTGCTCTTCAAACCTTGAGTTGAAACTACCGCCTTAAGTCACCTTTAAACTAAGTAACAGTTTAGCCCAGAGACTGAAGATTGTCATCTGTAGTATTGTCACCGATAAGTATTGCATTATATATATATATATATATACGTATAAGACCAAAGGGTCAACAGCTGTTTTAAAGCATAGATGAGAAGATTGGGGGGCAAGGTGTTTAAGTAAATGGAAGTGAAGCAACTAGAATAGAAATAATGAGAATGTTGACATAATGCAAAGAATGTAACCAATGTCACTGATCATTATGTCTAGAAACTGTGGAATGGAAGTGGGTTTTGTCGTGTATTTTCACCAAAAATAAAATTAAGTATTAAAAATAAATAAATAAATAATTTAAAAAAGAATATCTATTAGGACTTCACACCCAGCTTCATCTATAATTCCATGCATCTGCTCCCCTTTACAGCAAAACTCCTCTGAAGAGTTGTCTGTACTATCCCCAGTTCCCCTGCCTCTATTCTATCTTAAACTGACTCTACTCAGGTATCCTCCCCACCATATCACCAAAACTATTCTTGTCAAGGTAACCAGCCACCTCCATGTTGCTATATTGTTTGGTCAAATTTGGTCAGTTACCAACTTATTTATCTCTCAGTAAAATTTGACATAATTTTCTCCACTTGACTTCCAGGACTCTACATTCTCTCTTGGTTTTCATTCTAACTCATGAGCTGTTCTTTCTCAACCTATTTTCCCCTAAACTCAGTCCTTGGACCTCTTTTCTCTATCCATACTCACTCCATAGTTGATCTCATTCATTCCCATTACTTTAAATACCATGTATACACTGACAGCTCCAAACTCAAATGTCTCTAGCTCTAGCTTTTTCCCTGACTTTCAACTCCAGTTGCCAACTGCCTACTCTCAATCCCTACCTAGATATTTAATAGCTATCTCAGACTAAACATGTATAAAACTAAACATGCCCTACTCCTCTAGTAGCTTTCTGCATCCCAATAAATGATAACTCCATCCTTCCAGGTGCTCTTGCCAAAAACCTTGGAGTCATCCTTGACTATTCTCTCTCTCACATCCCACATCCAGTCTGTTGGAAATCCTGTTGGCCCTACCTTCAAAATATATCCAGAACCTAACTACTTCCCAATCCCTCCACCGCTACTACAAAGAATCGAAGCCACGAATCCCATTGCTTGGATTATTGTAATAGCCTCCTAACTGGTCTATTCTCAACAGAGCAACAAGAGTTATTCCTAAAATATATGCCCAACCATGTTACATCTTTCCTTAAAACCTTCTAATTGTCTTTTATTTCATGCAGAATTAGATCCAAAATACCAGTAGCATCTGCCTTCTCCTGCCCCTCAACCAACCCTATTAACTTTCTGACCTCATCTCTTACCACTCTCGTTCAAACTCATAGGGCTAGTGGAAGGATTAAGTGAGCTCATTCATGTAAATGCCTAGAACACAATCTGGCACATAGTAAATGCTCAGAGGTGTTAGCTGGTTAGCTCCTTCTAAGTGTTAGCTAGCTGGCTCCAGTGGGGTTAAGTAAAGGCATTATTTAGTCCTTAAAATATGAGATATTTAAAAGACAATAATTCCTCCTCTTTCTCATCCCTCCCATCTGCCCATCCATATACACAAATACACAAACCCTGCTCCATCCTCTGCATTCCTAATCTGGGTAAATATTCTCACCATCAAGTGAGTCACTCAAGCAAGAAAACTTTGTGTCGTTCTAGACCTCTTTGTATCTCTCATGCTCTATACACAAACACTCACCAAAAACCCTGTCAGTTTCAGTATGGTAATACCCTGCTTCTTTTTCTCCATATTGATGGTTCTGTTAGTGCATTGTTGTAGTTTCTTAATAATGTCTCTGCAGAGCTCTTTCCATCCTGGAACATCCTGCATAATTCAGCCAGAGTATCTTTAAAGAGAAAATCTCCTGCTTAAAAACCCCTGATGTCTTTCCATTGTCCTCAAGATAAAATCTATACCTCTCTGCTCTGAACTAAAAGCCCTTCTTAATGTTGATATACTTTTCTGTTATGGGGAAGATATTTCTAAGAATGATATCTAGAAAAGAAGAAAAGATTGATAGATTATTCTACATAAAATTTGAAAAGTTCTGTATATTAAGACTCATTTTATATATATATAATGTGTGCATGAAAATACATGTATGTTTGTGTGTGTGCATTTCTGTATGTGAAGAGAGAAAAAATTAAAAGCTAAATGACCAAGGGAAAAGTATTTAAAAAATTTTTATAGACAAAGGGAGTTAATATTCCTTATAGAAAAGAGAAATACCTTATTAAAGGTGGGGTAGAGGATCAGAAAAACTCACGAAGAAAGAAATAGTGATTTCTAATAAACAGATTAAAAAAAGTGTTTAGCCTAATAAGAAATACAAGTAATGCAAACTTAAATAACAAAATGCTATTTTCATTTATAAGATTGACACAGAAGAGATATTAAGTAATGAAATTATCCCCAGAGCTTCAGAAAGGACATTCAGGCATTGTTGACAAGGATGTAAATTGGTACAAACCCTCTGCTATAAATTGAAATGTGCCCCCCAAATATGTTTTGGAATCCAAACTCCTATACCTATGGATACAATTCCTCTGCGGCCCCCCACCTCCTTTGGGAATAAAGTTTTCTTTGTTACATTAATGAGATTCTATCAGGGTTTTCTTTGTTAATGAGGTTATATCAGTGTAGGCTGGTCCTAACCCTAATCACTTATGAGTTATAAGGACAGCATAGACACAGAGACAAGAGACCACAAAGGGGGAAAATAGATGCCATGTGAAGATCACCAAGGAACAGAGGAACAAAAACTGAAAGAGACAAGAATCTTCCCCCGGAGCTGATGGAAAGACTTTCCCTATAGCTGGTGCCCTGAATTTGGACTTCTAGCCTCCTAAACTGTGAGAAAATAAATTTCTGTTCTTTAAAACTCCCCACTTGTGGTATTTGTGTTACAGCAGCACTAGGAAACTAAGATATCCTCTGAAGGATATTCGTCACTATGGACCAAAAGCCTTAAAAATATACATACTCTTTGACTTAGGAAATAATCACAGATATGAGTAAAGATTTTTTTCATTGCAGCATTGTTTATAATAATAAAAACAATAACAACCACCCAGAAATCAGCTATGTATTCTAACAGAGGGAATTGAGTACATACATGATGGAATTTCCACATATTGGGATGTTTAATGGTATGCTATTCAGTCACTCAAATAATATTTTAAGAACCATTTTGGAAAATGATATGGTGCTTCCTTAAAAACCTAGAAATAGAAATACCATATGACCCAGGAATCCCATTCCTAGGAATATATCCTAGAGAAATAAAAGCTGTCACAAGAATAGACATATGCACACCCATGTTCATTGCAGTATTATTCACAATAGCAAAAAGATGAAAACAAGCTAAGTGCTCATTAACAGATGAATGGATAAACAAACCATGATACATACACACAGTTGAATACTATGCAATGATAAAGAACAATGATGAATCTGTGAAACATCTCACGACATGAATTAATCTGGAGGTCATTGTGCTGAGTGAAATAAGTCAATCACAAAAGGACAAATACTGTATGAGACCACTGTTATAAAAACTCATGAAAAGGTTTACACACAGAAAGAAAGGATCTTTGATCGTTACAAGGTGGGGGGAGGGAAAAACATTAACTAAACAATAGATAAGTGTAACTTTGGTGAAGGGTAAGACAATACACAATACTGGGGAAGTCAGCACAACTTGACCAAGGTAAAGTCATAGAAGCTTCACAGGCACATCCAAACTCCCTCCCTAAGGGAACAAATTTCTGGGCTGAGGGCTATGGGCACCATGGTCTTGGGGAACATCTAGCTCAACTGGCATAACATAGCTTATAAAGAAAATATTCTACATCCTACTTTGGTGAGTAGCATCTGGGGTCTTAAAAGCTTGTAAGCGGCCGTCTAAGATATGTCTACTGGTCCCACCCTGTTATGGATTGAATTATGTCCTCCAAAAAATATGTATATCAGTTTGGCTGGGTCATGATTCCCAGTATTGTATGATTGTGTACCATTTTGTAATCTGATGTGATTTCCTTATGTGTTGTAAACTCTATCACTATGATGTAATAAGATGGATTAGCAGCAGTTATATTGATGAGGTATACAAGATTGGCTGGTGTCTTAAGCCTTTTGAGATATAAAAGAGAGAAGCGAGCAGAGACATATGAGAACCTAGTACCACCAAGAAAACAGTGCTGGGAGCAGAGCGTGTCCCTTGGACCTGAGGTTCCTGCGCAGAGAAGCTCCCAGACCAAGGGAAGACTGATGACACAGACCTTCCTCCAGAGCCGACGGTGAAAGCGTTCCCCTGGAGCTGACACCTTGAATTTAGACTTGTAGCTTGCTGGACTGTGAGAGAACAAACTTCTCTTTGTTAAAGCCATCCGCTTGTGGTATTTCTGTTAGAGCAGCACTAGATGACTAAGACACACCCCATCTGGAGCAAGGGAGAATGAAGAAAACCAAAGATAAAAGGAAAAGATTAGTCCAACAGACTAATGGACCACAACTACCACAGCTCCCTCCAGATGGAATGCAGCACAAGCAGATGGTGCCTTGCTACCACTACTGACTGCTCTGACAGGGATAACAATAGAGGGTCCTGGACAGAGTGGGAGAAAAATGTAGAACAAAATTCTAATTTACAAAAAAAGAACAGACTTACTGGTCTGACAGAGACTGGAGAAACCCCAAAAGTATGGCTCCCAAACATTCTTTTAAATCAGTACTGATGTCACACCTGAGGTTCACTCTTCCACCAAAGATTAGATAGATCCATAAAACAAAATGAGACTAAATGGGCACACCAGCCCAGGGGCAAGAATGAGAAGGCAGGAGGGGACAGGAAAATTGGACAAATGGAAATGGGGAATCTGAGGTCAAGATGGGGAGAGTGTTGTCATGGCGTGGGGTTGGCAACTAATGTCATGAAACAGTATGTGTATTAATTGTTTCATGAGAAATTAATTTGCTCTGTAAACTCTCACCTAAAGCACAATTAAAAAAACAATAATATTTTAGGCAAATATTTCAGATTTCATTGTTTTCATAATAAAAATATTTCAAGTTTTTAGTTGTTTTTTAGGGCCCTTCCCAATCTTTTCCACAACCAGCCTTTGAGCTTGTTTCCTTCTGCTCCTAATTCACACTTTGTTCCTGACCCCCTTAACCCTACTCTCCCACCCCCTTCCCACCTGCCCCCCAGCAGCCAACCTTGACTGTGACTCTGGCCTCACACACGCTCGGTTGCACCTTCCCAGAATGCCCTCACCTCACTCCATCACCTGACTAGCATCTGCTCATCCTGCAAGAAACAGATCAAGAGGAAGCCTTTCCTAACTCCCTCAAGAAGACTAGAGTTTGTTCTTTGTGTCCCCAAAGTAATTTTTCCCTAGTTCTATTTTAATACTTGCACATTTTGTAATTTGTCTGCGTATATGAGTATCTCCCAAATCAGACTATGAGCTCTTGACATCTTAGACTGGGTTTTCTTTATTTCTGAATCTCCAATGCCTAACATAGTTCTCGACATCTAATAAATGCTCAGTAAAACTTGTGATTTAAAGAAGCACAGCTTGAAACAGTAGTGACTCACAATGTAAAGGTACAGCTAGCTGACTGCATGATGGTGCCACCAAAATGTGTGTGTGTGTGTGTGTGTGTGTGTGTGTACTTAAGTATAAAGATTTGAAGAAACCATTGTATGAAATATAAAGCAAAGAAACATAACAATGCAAATCTTAACTTAAAATTTCCAAAAGATAGTCAACACTTCTCAAAGGCATTTAAGTCTTACTTCCTCAAAGAGACTGTAATTTATTAGAGTAATGAGTATATCTCATATGATCTTACATTTTTTCAGATACACAAAAACTCCACAAATAGTAGGATATACATTGTATCATATATATGTTAATAAATGTATTTTAATATATGCATTAATTAGCTTGAAAAATCACAGGGCCCCCAATTCTCAAATGTCTTCAATTAGCTCCTGAACGTTATTTCACAACAGAGACTCATACTGTCATTGCCAGAATATGTAGCTATTTGTGCAGATCCAAAAATTAAGAGCATGTATGTAGGTTTCATGGACTTGACTCTAAACTTGAATTCTGTCTCTTATAATCTGTGATGTTAGGCAAGTTACCACTCTAAATCTCATAAATTGTTGTGTGTTGGTATCTTAGTCATCTAGAGCTGCTGTAACAGAAAGACCACAGGAGGATGGCTTTAACAAAGAGAAATTTATATCCTCACAGTAAAGTAGGCTAAAAGTCCAAACTCAGGGAGTCAGCTCCAGGGGAAGGCTTTCTTTCACTGCCGACCTTCTCATCAATCTTCTCCTGGACTAGAAGCTTCTCAGTACAGGGATCCCGGGTTCAAATGACGCAGTCTGCTCCTGGAACTGCTTTCTTGGTGGTATGAGGTCCCCACGTCTCTCTGCTCGCTTCTCTCTTTTATATCTCAAAAGAGATTGGCTTAAGACACTATCTAATCCTGTAGATTTCATTGGTATAACTGCTGCTAATCCATTTTATTACATCATAGTGATAGGATTTACAACAAATTGGGAAATCACCTCAGATTACAAAATGGTAGCCAATCATACAGTACTGGGAATCATGACCTAGCCAAGTTGACAGATATTTTTAGCGGACACAATTCAATCCATGACAGTTGATGCCAGGGCGAGAGTCTAAACGGGATATTAAACACACACACACACACACAGTTGCCATGGCGTCGATTCCAACTCATAGTGACCCCATGTGTGTCAGAGTAGACCTGCACTCCATAGGGTTTGCAATGGCTGATTTTTCAGTAGATCACCAGGACTTCCTTCCAAGGTGCCTCTGGGTAAACTTAAGCCTCCAACCTTTTGGTTAGCAGCTGAGCGTGTTAAACATTTGCACCACCTAGGACTCCAAATGGGATATTAAGCATCTGGCACAGTGGTTAAGCACTTAGTTGCTTACTGAAAGGTTGGCGATTCCAAACCCACCAGTGGCTCCACAGGAGAAAAGATCTGGCCATTTGCTCCTGTAAAGATTACAGCCTACAAAACCCTATGGGACAGCTCTACTCTGTCATAATAGGGTTGCTATAGGTCAGAATTGTCTCGATGCCACACAGCAATAACATTGTGTCTAAGCACAATAAGTGCCAATAGATGATAGATATTATTTTTCCTTAAAGTCCTACATTTAGAATTACTTTTTCAATTGTAGACTTTTAAACTAATCAGTTACATCTGATCTTCATAACTACTATGTGGAATAGCAGGACAATATTAATGCTTATGTCATAAGGAAAATCAAATCCGGAGAAGAGTTTAGATGTATGACCCAAGTCACATAGCTAATAAGTATGTTTTTGGAGGCTTTGTCCAGCACTCCATCTGATAAATTATACTGCATTGAAACTGCATTAAAAATCACAGGTGTTTTCTGACTGACTACTTAAGGCTTTTTGTTTTTTTTTTAAACTCTGAGGCTTGATTTCTCTCTTCCTGCTTTTACCTACTTGCACAAATGAGCTGAAGAATACTTGAATTTATAACCATATTAGATCATGTAAAGTGCGGAATCAATTTCCTAGGAAGCTGTTGAGTCCACCACTAATGTGCCATTACTAGGTACATTTCTGATGTATAAAAAACCAGACTCACTGCCTTCAAGTCTATCCCAATTCATAGCAACCAACCCTATAGGACAGAGTAGAACTGCTCCATAGGGTTTCCAAGGCTGTAACTACCACATCTTTCTCCCACGGAGAGACTGGTGGGTTCAAACTGCCAATCTTTCGGTTAGCAGCTGAACGCTTTAGCCACTGCGCCACGAGGACTCCTTTTCTGATGTATATCAAGGCTGAATTCCAGCACATCAAATATATGTGATAGCACATTGTAAATGATACATGGTCGTCGGGTACAAAGGTCAAGGATCATTTTTTGCAGCATACCAAACACTTATAGACATTTGCTTCTTCCCTACCTCCGTATATAACTGGAAAAGAAGATAAGGACCCATCCGTACCCACAAGGGAAAGAGAGATTTAATATAGTATACCTGGTATTTTAGGTAGGATTTGTGGTCTAACGGTCCTAGACCTCGTTTCCCACACTATATCCTACCTAAGGTCAAAAGAATGTCTCAATAGTTTCCAGATAAAATTGAGAGAAGTAATAAATCTGTTAAGAGAATTGGGCCTATTCCCAAACAAACATATTAGACCAATGTACCCGAGGCCTAAAACGATTTTAAAACTAATCAACTAAAAGAATGGGAGTTGTGGCTACACAAGACAAATCAGTAGACTGAAATTCAGATATTCTAGCTTACATGGATCTTGATCCAAGTAATAGTTCATATTAAATATAGGCAGAATGTCAGAAAACTGACGTTCAAGATGCTTCACATTAAAACTTCTCTCTTCTTCTCCAACTTTATTTCCTATCTTTCCTCTACATAAACATTTTTTTCCAGCTCAACCAGTCTACTCATTCTTAAGTGAAATCCCAAACTTATTTCTGCCTCCTAGCAAAAGCATTATTGGATTTCCCTAGACTTCCGCCATTACCTCATCCTCTGAGCATTTATTAGCACTCTGTGTCTATAGCAATTATATAATACTTACACTAGATTACATTGCTATCTGTTTTTTATGTATACACCCTATTTCCCAGTAGCTATGTCACTAACCTCTTAAAGTCAGGATCTATACCATACACTTGCTTATATCCCCAGAACCCAGCACATGGTCTACAGATAGTAGGCCTGCAATAAATGATGATTGTTGGTAATTTGAAGAAGCCACAGAAATGGAAAAATTACTAGAAGTGGACTTTTTTATATATAAGAACTTTACAGAGAAAGGATTATTTCTCTCACTTTCCAGTCATTTTTGGCATTTTCAAAATAATAATGTGTGTAGAGAGACAAGTTTTCAGAAAACTGCTGGTCTTAAGCTAACATCATGTTGGTACCTTATTGCCTGAAGTTATTCCAGATATTTTTTTACCGTCATATTTACAAACATTTCACATTGTTTCACAGACTTTTTTTAAGATTCTAAATTATTATTAAGCTGGACTCTTTTAAAAAATTCTAATTATAAAGGTAGTGCATGCTCCTGGTAAAAAACATATAAACAGTACAGAAGCATATACAGTGAAAAATAAGAGTCCTTCTCTCTCCATTCCTCTAGGCCCATGCCCCAGAAGTAACCACTGTAAACTATTTCTTATGTGTCCTTTCAAAACTCTTACTTAGGGAATTGTACTATATATGCTACATGCTACTTGGAATGTTGCTTTTTTTCTGTGGACATCTTTCCATATCAGTACATATAAATCTAATTAATTTTCTATTTTAATATAATATTTGATGCCTACAAAAAACTTACATAATACATAATAATGAAAACATTATATGATTAACCCATATTAATATAATAAAACTATGGATTCTTGACATTAGTTTTTTGTTAATTAATTTTTTTTTTAGATTCAAAGCAAAACTTTATTTCCTTATTGTGATTTTATGTTTCACTAGACTTCAGAAGTTTTCTTTTCTTTTTGTTTTTTTCCTTTCAGTTTGAAATAGTTAAAATAAGGTTAGAGAGAAAATTTAAAAATACTATCCTGCTCAAACGCTGTTAATTAATTTTTTTATTGAGATAATTGTAAATTCACTCACAGTTGTAAGAAATAATACCGAGAGACCCCTTGTACACTTTGCCCTGTTCCCTTCCCCCTCTAACAATTTACAAAGCCAGGATATTGACATTGATACAATTGACCAATCTCAGTCAGATTTCTCCAGTTTTACTTGTACTCATTGGTGTATGTGCGTTAAGTCTATACAATTTTATGACCTGTAGAGGTTTGTGGGAACTTGGTGGTGCAGCATTTAAGAGCTCAGTCGCTAACCAAAATGTCAGCAGTTCAAATCCACCAACTGCTTCCTGGAAACTCTATGGGGAAGTTTCACTCTGTCCTGTAGGGTCACTATGAGTTGGAATTGACTTGATGGCACTGGGTTTTGTTTTTTGGTTTGCAGGTTTGTGTATTCACCACCACAGGCAAGATATTTAGCAGTTCCAGCACAAGGGTCCTTTGCTGTTGCCCTTTTATAACTATCTTCCCAACCCTTGAACCTGACAACTATTAATCTGTGTCCAAAAAGCTATCGTTTCAAAAGTGTTATATAAAAGTATGTAATCTTTTGAGACTGACTTCTTTCATTGAGCATAACACCCTGAAGATTCAGTTGTTGCAAGTATCAATATTCTGCTCCTTTTTATTAACTGTGTAAGCTTGAGTCTTAATACCATAAATAACGTGATATTATCGGACACCACAGTGTCTTCTACCACAGCACATTGTAAGAAGCTAAAGATAAATGACTTCAACAGCCAGGAATTGCATTATGAGATTAACATAGGCCTAGCCTCGGATTTAGGAGTTTAATAGTAACTTTATGACTATGGTCCTGGGTGAGGTCTAGGACAGTGTTTCCAGTAGGGAAATATATGAAAGAAAAAAAAACTACTGCATTGGTACGTTTTCAATTATTTGGCCAGTACAGTTTCCTTTGACCTCAAAGGACAAGAACAGTAATCTTAGGTTGGATGAAACCTCTAGAGGAGACTTCTGACCTTCTTCTCCACTGGGCTAGTTTCCAGTCCACCTAGGGCAACATGCCTGGTACGTGAAGAGCCAAAGTGAAAATCAGCCATCTGAGTAGGTCAAAAGGGTAAAGTACTCTTTTTCGGGTTTGCTGTAGCTTTTGGAACCATTTCCTGTTGAAGGAGAGAGAGTATCTTGGTGTATTAAGATAATATTGCCCATTCTGAGCAGTTAGGAAACAGTGAAAGAAAAGGAACAATGAGGAAAACTGGAATTCAAGACACATTTAACCTGACAATTGCCAAATCAGTTATTTGAAGTATTTCAGAAGACGTGAAATAGGACTCTGTCATAAGGCACTTTTCTAAAAATAGGAACTAGAATATAAAACAACTGTGCAAATGTATCAGAATTCTGCCATGTGATAGAATTTCTTTCTTTGATATGTTAGTTCTTGGTGAGGTCATGGAGAAAATATAAGCAAAATAAAGAAAGTCATGGATAAGAAGGTGTGCATTTGACCGTTTATGTCTTTGGTCAGTTAAAATGTGATGCAAGGATCCGTAGATAAGAGTAGAATATTCATAGGCAACTAGAAAAATTTGAATAGCAAATTTCATTTGTTTGCAGATGGTATATAAATATGACTTTGCTAAAATAGATCAGAGAGAAGGAGAGAAATGGAGGCTATTTTATTTCAGTGATAATGGAAACAATGTTTAGACCCCCAAACTAAACATTTGTTTTGCTATTCCTGATACAAATGCTTTATATTTTAGCTTATTAAGAAAATGTTCTGCATCCTACTTTGGTGAGTGGCATCTGGGGTCTTAAAAGCTTGCAGGCAGCCATCTAAGATACATCGATTGGTCCCAACCACCTGGAGTAAAGGAGAATGAAGAACACCAAAGACACAAGGAAAGTATTAGCCCAAGAGACAGAAAGGGCCACATAAACCAGAGGCTTCACCAGCCTGAGACCAGAAGAACTAGATGTTGCCCGGCTACCGCCAACGATCACCCTGACAGGGAACACAACAGAGGGTCCCAGATGGAGCAGGAGAAGGGCGGGGTGCAGAGCTCAAATTCTAGTAAGAAGACCAGACTTAATGGTCTGACTGAGACTGGAGGAACCCTGGAAATCATGGCCCCTGGATTCCCTATCAGCCCAGAACTAAAACAATTTCCGAGGCCAGCTCTTCAGACAGGGATTGGACTGGACTGTGGGACAAAAAGTGATACTTGTGAAGAGTGTACCTCTTAGCTCAAGCAGATACAAGAGACTAAACGGGCAGCTTCTGTCCGGAGGTGAGATGGGAAGGCAGAGAGGGTTAGGAGCTTGTTGAATGGACATGGGGAATGAGGGGTGGAAAGGAGGAGTGTGCTGTCACAGTATGGGGAGAGCAATTAGGGTCACATAACAATGTATGTATAAATTTTTGTATGGGAAAAAATAAAATATTTAAAATGCTTTATATTTTAGTTAGCTTCTAAGACAATTAAAAGTAGATAATTAAAAGCTAACTAAAATGTAAATGATTTTATTTTCATTTTCTTCAATTTGATGTGTAGGCAAGATTCAGTGTGTGAGAACTTGAAATAGTTTCTTCCCTTCTGGGCTTCTTTTTTTTTTCTTTTTTAACAGTGCAAATGGGAATATTGAGAATAGCAATGCTAAAACACCAGGATAAGGATAAAGCATCCTTTATAGGTCAACTATTCAGGCACATTAAGCATCTCAAACTCAGCATGTTGAAAATCAGCTTTAACTGCTTTTTCTCTGCTTTCTCCCAGTGAAAACCAGAAATTTCAGAATTATTCTAGTCTCCTTTTTCCCTCCCTCCAATTTTCCCCACCTCGCTCACTGATTTCTCTCAATACCAGTTTTTTTTTGTAGCAGTTCCCTTCTCTGTCTTCTCAGTTGCCACACTCTTATTTTAGGCTCTCACCTCTTTTTTTCCTGTAGTATTGCAGTACCTTCCTGAGTGGTCTTATGAACTCTAACTCTGTTCTCTGTGATCTATCCTAGAATGATCTTTCTAAAACAAAAGTCTAATTAGATGGCACCTCTACTTCCATTCCTTCAAAGGTGCTGCATAGTACTCCGGATAAAATTCAAACTCTTTAGCTTAGTACACATAGCTCTTCCCAACCTGTTCCCTACCTGCAGTTCCTGCACACTGCACTTCACGCAGTGCCCTGAGTGTATCGTCCTCGTCTCCTCCACCTTGCTTTCAAGCAAAGCTTTGCACTGGTTCCCTTTGGTTCAACCTCGTGCTGAGAATTTTCTTTTCCACCCTAGATATACTGAATCAGAATCTACATTTTAACAAGATCCCCAAGTGATCACAGTTGTTTATTGAACATAGAAGGGAAAAGACCAAAAGGTCTGCATTCATTGAATTGTGGTGCTACTATCTGCCAAAGGCACCAGGTGCTTTATACAGATTCAGAGCAGAGTGCAAAGAGGTCACCCGTGAGCCCAGACCGCTGGACTTCCAACCTTGCCTCTGACACTAGCAGGGGGACTTTGGACAACTGGCTTAGAGTGCTGTCCCATAGAAACATAATGAGAGACATAAGTAATTTAAAATTGTCTGTAACCGCATTAAAGAAAGTTGAAAGAAAGGGGTGAAATTAATTTTAATAATATACTTCATTTAAGCCAATATATCCAAAATATTATTATTTCAGCATTCAATCAATGTAAACCAATATTAATGAGCTCATTTACATTCTTTTTCATTGCAATAAGTCTTTGGAATCTGGTGTGTGTTTTACACTTACATCTCTATTCAGACAAGCCATGTCTCAATTGGCACATGTAACTAGTGGCTACAGTATTGGACAGGGCAGGCTGAAACTTGTGCCTCAGCTTTATTATCTGAAAATGTGCATAATAACAGTAGCTGTCTCATCCAATTAAATGAGTTAATGAATATAGGGTGCTTAGAATAGACTCAGACTTTAAAAAAGCAAAATTTTTTGTTTGTAATAACGGCCTTGCAGAAAGAGCCAGGGGAGTGCCCATTGATCAGAGGCTGAGCACCACCGCATTTCCTTAACACATCAAAATTACAGGCTTGCTTTACTGGAGCATAACCCAAGACCTTTTACAAAAATAGCCTGGTCGTCTGTACTGGAAGCTTGCTGTTACTCACATAGAGTGGAGGAGGCACGATCTCATGACAGGAGCCTGGGGAGACTCCATAATCCTATGTTAGCACAGGTCACAAAGGTTACTTGAAAGGGGTATTGATAGCATACGTTTGAAAGACATCACAGGGTTTGCCCAGTAAAACATTAATGACCTATCATTTTGTTGAGATTTTAGCTTTCTTTCTCTAATTACTGATATGTAGCCCTATCTTATTTTGGTGGAGCTCATTTCTGCAAGAAAAAGTGCCATATAGGCAACTGCTCTTAAATTGTTCTTAGTCAATTATCCAGCAACCCAGTAAGAAGAGTCTTTTTATCTCCATTTTTCAGGCTAGAGATTTTGATAAATCAAGAGAGAATAGCTAAGTTACCCAAAGGTCAACCAAAGGGGCATAACAAACATTTGGAGCTTGGTTTATCTAAACCCAAAGCTTATGTCTTTTTAGTTCACCATATAACTGAAGAGTATCACAGAGTGTAGCAGATATTTAAACCAAATAAATTTTTTTACTTGACTTTTTGCAACACCATAGCTTATTATTACTATTTCCTAAGCATATATATGTTCAAATATTAATTTCTATTTTTGTGAATTTTTTGGGAAGTGGTAATAAATTTATTCATTAATATCATTCCTATCCAGAAGTCAAAGAATCCTGAGGTAAGGAAAGTATTCTGAGTGGGTAAAATATTTGTCATACAGTCTAGTGCTCTAGCGTGCATGACCATTCTCATAAGAAAGTCTTCAGGACCTCATTCTGAATCTGTTTGCTTGTGTTTCCCACCCAGTTAGAGCACTTTCATGATGTAGCTTCCAAACTCATAACAGAACAGAAGGGTATTAGAGGAAGAACAGCTGCCATAGGCTCTTCAACAGTGATAAGCAGTAAGTGATTTCCCATCAACAAGGAAGGAAACAAAAATCATAAAAAATAAGCCTTAAGTACTCAGAAGAATTGTTTTTGTTAGGTACTGTACAGTCAATTTTCAACTCATAGTGACCTCATGTGAAAGAGTAGAACTGCCCCCATAGGGTTCTCTAGGCTGTAATCTTTACAGGAGCACACTGCCAGGTCTTTCTCCCATGGAGCCACCAGGTAGGCTCCAACCACCAAGCTTTAGTTTAACAGTTGAGTGCTTAACTGTTGCACCAACAGGGCCCTCTCAGAAGAACAGTACTGAGTGATTTAGTGTGGCGAAATAGTCAGTCCTAGTCCGTTTTTAGAAGGCAGGGAGGGTTATATTATATCGTAGATTTTTTTCACATGAGTATATCCTGTCCTTAAATCTCACTGTGAAAGTTTCCTTTTTCTTTTAAGCTTGCAATTGGTTCTTTCTGTAATGAGCGATTTATCTTTAACAGTATATTATGAATATATTTTAACGCCAATAAATCTGGATTTGCTACATCTTTTTTATGGGTGCAGAGACTTCTATTATATGAGTAAATTATTATTTATTCAGTTGTTTATTTTTGGTCATTCAAGTTGTTTTTAATTTTTGTTTTGTTTCATTATAACCTTTTGTAAGCTATGAACATCCTTATATTCATATTCAAATATGTTGAATATTTCTACATACCATTAATTATGGCTTTGAGGTGCATTCTTAGCATTGGAAAGGGCTCTTATACATTTTTTAAAATTTTATTTATTTTGTTGTTGTTGAGAATGTACACAGCAAAACATACACCAGTTGAACAGTTTCTACATGTACCATTTAGTGACACTGATTATATTCTTCAAGTTGTGCAACCATCTCACCCTCCTTTTCTAAGTTGTTCCCCCACCATGAACATACATTCACTCACTGCCCCTTAAGGTTCCTATCTAATCTTTCAAGTTACTGTTATCAATTTGATCCTATATGGAAAGTTCTTAAAAGGAAGTAATGCTCAAGGCAGATATTTTTTCTAGTTAAGCTAAACTACTGTCTGGTTTTGAGGAGACTTCAGTGGATATTTTTGTTTAAGTTTTAAAGATTATGTCAGGGCAATAGTTTCAGTAGTTCATCCAAACTTCATGGCTCCAGGAAGTCTGGATTCCATGAGAATTTGAAATTTTGTTCTGCATTTTCCTCCTTTTGATCAAGATTCTTCTATAGAATCTTTGATCCAAATGTTTGGTAACAGTAGCCTGGCACTATCCAGTTCTTCTGGTCTCATGACAAAGGAGGCAGTTGTTTCTAACACATTTTGAAGCTTGAGATAAATAATAAAAAAATTGAAAGATTTTATAAAATTATAATCCTACAAACTGTGAATATATGAGTACCCTTTTCCCCATACCCTAATAAACAATAAACAGTATGCCTTGATTTTTTTTTTTTATATCTTTGCAAGTTTGATAGGTGAAATATTGTGTACTGTTTTAAATGACATTTCATATGAATAGTGAGGTTGAACTTCTTTTTTTTTCATATCAAAGCTGGGAGTTTTTACTTGGGAGAGCATTCAAGAGACTGTTCTCACTTATATATGACTTTGTGATAATAATAATAGCTGGTATATACTAAGCACATACTGTGTTCCAGACACTCTGCTAAGTATTTTATAGGTGGTATTTGATTTAATTTCAACCATAAAGTTACTAGTTACCTGCTATTATCATCCCCATCTTACAAATACAGGTAATAAACCCCTTGCCTGAGATCACAAAGCCGGTGAGGAGCTTAGCTATCTTGGAATGTCTACATGGACTTGCATCATAATATTCAGTCCATTTAAATTGCCTGAGACAACTGTATGGCACATGCTCTGTGGAACAGTATTTCTGGGTTGTTGTTGTGTTGTTTGGTGCCGTTGAGTCGGTTCCAACTCATAGCAACTCTATGGCCTACAGAACAAAACACTGCCCGCACCATGCTCACAATTGTTGTTATGCTTGATCCCATTGTTGCAGCCACTTTGTCAACCCATCTTGTTGAGGGTCTTCCTCTTTTTTGCTGACCCTGTACTTTACCAAGCATCAGTCCTTCTCCAGAGACTGATCCCTCCTGACAACATGTCCAAAGTATTTCTAGGTAGTTGTCCAGATAAACCACAATAAGATTAAGTTCAAGTTTCAAGTCCCCAGTAGTTCCAGTCGTAGAGACACAACCTCAGAAAAATATCAAGAATGGCTGCTTCTCTATTTCTTCTCACATAAGCTACACTTCATTTTCAATATAAATTAAGGCTAAGCAGTATGTTAAAAAAATTTCTAAATGCAATCAGTCAAAATTTCCTAATTTGTCATGCAAGTTACATTTTTGCACCTTGTGTACCAGATGTCTAGCAATTCTCATTGTACAGCTCAGCTTGACACATTCTGGAAACTTTCAGCTTTTAAAGTTGAAGTTAAAGAGGAGATTAATTTAGGATGTCCTTGTAAATCTGGGAGATAACTCGGAGGGAAGAACATATCATTAATTTTTTGACAGTTAATATCTTTGTTTCATTTTCAAAAAATTAAATTTGTGAAGAATTAAATTTATATTCAGCAATGAAAAAACAACAATAAGAAAAGTCTTTGCACTAATGGAGCTAACATTCTAGCTGGAGGGATGGGCAAGGAGACAGATGTTAAACAAATAATTAAATATCAGGTAGTTATAAGGGCTATGGGAAAAAAAAGCAGAGGACAATGACAGGGAGTGATGGATGGGAGACGTGCTATTTTTAATAGGACGATCAGGGAAATCTTCTCTAATACGCTGACATTTGCACAGAGACCTAAAAGAAGTGATGGAGCAAGTGATGCAGTTATTTTGGGAAGAGCATTCCAGGCAGAGAAAAAGCAGGTGCAAGGGACCTAACACAAGAGCAAGAAGCTAATGTGGCTGGAATGGAGTGAACAGGGTTCAAAGATGAGGTCAGATAGATAGGGATTGGGGTGCAGATTGCATAGTCCCTAATGGACCCTTATAAAGACTTTAGATTTTTTTTTAGTTGAGATTGAAAGTTATTGGAGGCTTTAGAGCAGAGGAGTGGTAAGTTCTGAGTCACATTCTGAGTGTTTTATGGAGAATAGACTGCAGGGGGCAAGACTAGAACTAGGGGGCTAGTTAAAAAGCTATTACAATAGCGCAGTTTTGCAAACTTGCAAGTTTAGACTAGCATAGTATCAGTGTACGTGGTGAGAAAGGTCAAATTTGAGTTACTTATAAAGATAAGGCTGACAAAAATCTGAGAAGGACTTGGATGTGAGGCATGGGAGAAAGATAGCAAAGTGGCCTGAAAACATAGAAGAGTTTTGTCTAATTTAATTTGTTCCTTCCTTCCTTCATTCATTCTTTCATATACTTATTTATCCAGTATTTCCGCATGCCTGAATGCTAGCAAAGATGCTGGATTCTGGCAGATGAGGCTAGGTGAGATCTCTGCCCAGAAAAGCTTTCAATCTAATGAATTTTAAAAGTATATTTTCAATAACATTTCTCTCCTAATTATAAAACTAATATTTATGGAAGACATTTGGGGAGAGGTGGGAGAAAATATAAGGAAAAATTAAAATCCTTGCTGAGGGATTAATGTCTTGAAGTGTTAACATATATTCTTCCTTGCAATTTAAACCTGTTTACCAAGGTTAATTCCTATCTTTTTATTTTGAATTTATATATTGCCTAAAATATATTTAATATAACATAATTGGAATTCTACTCAATTTTGCACCCAATATTTTTTCACTCAATACAGTTCTTTTAGCATGTCATTTAAAGTTTTCTAAAATATCATTTTTAATGGCTACATCATATTCCATCTTATGGATATACCATGATTTTCTTGACCATCCTGACATATTTCTTTCTTCCCCCCTCAGTAAAAAAAATTCTAGAAATAGAGTTTCCAAGTCAAAGGACAGAAATTTCATTTTTTTTATTGTTGTAGTTTAAATGAAGTTTACATTTCAAGTTAGTCTCCCATACAAAAATTTATACATACATTGTTATGTGACTCTAACTGCTTTCCCCATACTGTGACAGCATACTCCTCCTTTCCACCCCTCATTCCCCATGTCCATTCAACCAGCTCCTAACCCTCTCTGCCTTCCCGTCTCACCTCCGGACAGAAGCTGCCCGTTTAGTCTCTTGTATCTGCTTGAGCTAAGAGGCACACTCTTCACGAGTATCACTCTATGTCCCACAGTCCAGTCCAATCCCTGTCTGGAGAGTTAGTCTCGGAAATTGTTTTATTTCTGGGCTGATAGAGAATCCAGGGGCCATGCTTTCTGGGGTTCCTCTAGTCTCAATCAGACCATTAAGTCTGCTCTTCTTACTAGAACTTGAGTTCTGTACCCCACCTTTCTTCTGCTCCATCAGGGACTCTCTGTTGTGTTCCCTGTCAGGGCGATCATTGGTGGTAGCCAGGCACCACCTAGTTCTTCTGGTCTCAGGCTGGTGAAGTCTCTGGTTTATGTGGCCCTTTCTGTCTCTTGGGCTAATACTTTCCTTGTGTCTTGGTGTTCTTCATTCTCCTTTACTCCAGGTGGTTGGGACCAACTGATGCATCTTAGATGGCCACTTGCAAGCTTTTAAGACCCCAGATGCCACCTACTCACCAAAGTAGGATGCAGAATGTTTTCTTAAAAAGCTTTGTTATGCCAATTGACCTAGATGTCCCCTGAAAGCATGGTCCCCAGACCCCTACCCCAGCTACTCTGCCTCTCAAAGTGTTTAATTATATTCAGGAAACTTCTTAGCTTTGGTTTGGACAGAAATTTCTTAAAGCTTATGCAAGGAATTGTTAAAGATTGCTTTCTTGTAAGATCAATTTAGGTACCTATCAACAGCATAGGAAAACTTCATTCTCATTGTACACTTGTCAACAGTGATAAGATATATATTTTTTAATTGCCAATTTTCAAAGCAAGAAAAAAGAAAACATTTTTTATTCTTGTAGTTTATGTATGGTAGTTTATTTGCCATTTGCTTTTCTGTTTGTTTCCTTTCTAGGGGTTTCTATTGGGGTATGCGGCAGCAACTCTGAGATAGCTAACTGGAGATTAAGAAGCCTGGGTGCTCCTTAGGCTAAGTATACTTTGGCAAGGGCAATGAAGGTTAAAGTTACTTCTTATTTCAGTCCTTCTGATCTGTGACCTTGAGAGCCCATCCAAGGTAATCAGGTGCTGAGGAAAGTGGCTTAAGTTACCCAAAGTCAGATGCCATAAATACAATTTATTCATTTAAAACAAAGTAGACAGCTCACTAGTGACTGGATATATGTTTCGAATCACTTCTTTCCCCCTAAATATCTGTATCGGTTTAATAATAAGTTAAACAAGTACATATTAAAAATGCCTATATAAGCAAGTCAATATGGGTAAATGATGAGTAAGATATCGTTTCCCCCCTCAAGGCCTTAACAGTCATATGGGGACAACAAACTCCCGGGCAAGTAATTGTAACATGCAGACAAATGAAGGAAGCACGAAGGCAAAGGTAGGAGATGGTAGTTTGCTGAGCACAGATGGGGAAGAGGAATTAGTTGATATTTGGGTAAACCATTGTGGAGTCTCCACCGAGAGCATGACTTCCTGGTGTGCCTCTAAATACAATGTTCTCTCTTGAGGTCTGGTGGTAAAAATGTGAGATGTTGGTCTTCTGGGTCTCACTCTTGCTAGACTGCCTGATAATACCGCTATATCTGATACTACTGCAGTGTTACTCTTATTTCAAAGTACATACCAATTCAACTATTTCTACATGTACAATTCAGTGACATTGATTACATTCTTCAAGTTGTGCAACCATTCTCATCCTCGTTTTATGAGTTGTTCCTCCCCCATTAACACAAACTAACTGCCCCATAAGTTTCCTATCTAATCTTTCAAGCTGCTGTTGTCCATTTGATCTCATATAGATAAATCTTAAAAGAGCATAATGCTCAAGGTGGATGTTTTTTACTAATTAAGCTTGGTTTATTAGTTTTTTGCTTGGTTTGAAGAAGACTTAAGGGGATGCTTTTGTTTAAGATTTAAGGTTTAAAGATTATCTCATGGCAATAGTTTTAGGGGTTCATCCTGCCTCCATAACTAATGAAAATTTGGATTCCATGAGATTTTGTAATTCCATTCTGCATTTCCCTCCTTTTGATCAGGATTCTTATATAGAATCTTTGCTTAAAATGTTCAGTAATGGTAGCCAGACACCATCCAGTTCTTCTGGTCTCATGGCAAAGAAGGCAGTTGTTCATGGAGGCAATTAGCCACACATTCCAATTCCTCCTACTGTTATTCCTGACTTTCCTTCTTCTCTGTTGCTCCAGGTGAATAGAGACCAATTGTTGTGCCTTGGATGGCTGCTGGTAAGCTTTTAAGACTCCAGGAACTATGCAATGGACTAGGAGGTAGAATTGAAGCACTAAACACATTACCAGGCCAATTAACTGGGATGTCCCATGAAATCATGACCCTAAACCTCCAAACCAAGGAACCAAATCCCATGAGATGTTTGATTGTACATAAGCAGCCTCAGCAGCTGCTCTTCTTTTTTTTGTCATTGTTGTAAATATATCTATCACACAACTTTTGCCAATTCATCTTTTTATAGGTGTACAACTTATTGACAGCAGTTACATTAATCAGCTGTGCAACCCTATCCTTAATCAATATGATTTTTTCATCACGGTAAATAGAAACTCAGTACTCCATAAGCAATAACTCCCCCTTTCCCTTCTCACCCACCCCTGGTAACCACTAATAAACTTTGGTCTCTGTACATTTGCCTCTTCTTACCTTTTATAAGTGAGGTCATACAATATTCGTCCTTTTGTGGTTGGCTTATTTCACTCCACATAATGTCTTCAAGCTCCACTCATGTTGTAGCATGTATTAAGACTTCATTTTTCTTACTGGCTGAGTAATAGTCCGTTGTATATATGTACACATTTTGTTTATCCACTCATCCACAGATGGACATTTAGGTTGTTTCTACCTTTTGGCTATTATGAATTTCATGTCCTTTTTATAATACTGTTTTTAAGTTTAGAACTTTGAATGATTTATCAGAGTGCTGATCATATCTAGAGGGGCAGGATCACATTATGAGTTTCATGGACCAGAGGCACTTTTGGCCTAACAGGCACCTTCCAAATATTAAAACGTGTATTTTATGACTGTGTTGACATAAAGATGAACATAGTAATATTGTATATGAAACCATTTTGTTAACCTAGAAGTCATTTTTTCTTCTGATCATAAAATAAATTAGAACATTTTCACAGGCCTAGATAAGCATTGTGGGCGCTAGGCACTGCGCCTTCTGTTTCTAATGGAGAAGCACACCTTGTAGCGGCCATGTTGATCTTATCAATAGCCAGTTTCTACTCAGAGAACTTTCTTATGCATAGCTAATCTCTTCTGTAGTTGTAGCTCCCTATTACTCTTAATCAAAGAGAAAGACTCTTTTCCATCTTCAAAGGATTCAGTGCCTGGTCAATTAAAGATGAATAAATAAACAAATGAACAAAATCAGGTAAGAGACTTAATAAAAATGACTCTCATCTGATGGTGCAAGCTATGTGTCAGATATGTCATTCCTAATACTTAAATAACCTTATGGGATAAACAGTATTATCATAATTACCATCATCCTGCTTTTACAAATGAGGAAACTGAATCTGGGAAAGGTGAAACGAGTTATCCAGATTCACAAGTGGCAGAGCTGACATCTGAAACCTTATTGCCCATCCCAAACTCCAGCTGGCTGTCACATGAAGTAACCCTTCTCTCTCTAGATAATTTTTACCTTTAAAAAACAAACTGTATTTAGAACTTAAAAAAAAAGTTTAGAAATAGAAGAAAAATCATCCATAATCATGTCTCCTTATAATCTAACATTAGTTTTTTGTCTATTCCTTTGCAAGATGCATACATATTTTTACATAATGAAATTATTGGGAATAGCCTATTTCCTCATTGTATAGTCAGTTTTGTCTTTTGTCTATGTGGTATTCAAAATTAACATTTATAATGGTTATATAATACAGAATGTACACATCACAATAAAATTGTTGTTAGTTGCCATCGAGTTGACTCTTACTCATGGAAGCCTTATGTATAACAGAACGAAATGCAGCCTGGAACTGAACCATCTTTGAGTCCATTGTTGCGGCTATTGTGTGGCACCTTCCACCCTAGGAGGCTCATCTTCCAGCACTATATCAGATGATATTCTGTTGTGATCCATACAATTTTCATTGGATATTTCTCAGAAGTAGATTGTCAGGCTTTTCTTTCTTCTCTGTCTTAATCCAGAAGCTCCACTGAAACCTATCCACTCTAAGTGACCCTGCTGGTATTTGAAATACTAGTGGCATAGCTTCCAGCATCATAGCAACACGCAAGCCACCACAGTACTACGAACTGACAGACAGGTGGTGGTTCCTTATTATAAATAGCTGTAAAGGAATACTTACAGTGTTCCTTCTTTTGGATTATATTATTAGATCAAAATTTCAGATTTGGATGGCAGGGTCAAAAGTAATGAATGTTTTACCTAATATCTTGAAATCTTTTTTAATTATAGCCCTCTGCTCAATATCTATAATAGCTAAGATAAAAGTAAAACTGAAAACTTGGTGAGCATAAAACTTTTATCTAGGTCTAAGCTTTTCAATCTTCGGTCAAAAATCCTACAAGAACAATCTTTCTCAAATTATTTTATTTGAAACAAGATATAGAAAAATGTACTTAAAAAAAATTTTAATACCATGATTTTACCATTTGATTTCAAAAGTATCATGCTTATTTTTTTAATTATTTGTATTCATACTATAATATACAATTTTGCACCCAATTTATTCACTTAACATTTCCGCATAATTAAAGTTTTCATAAACATATTTTTCTAATGATTGCAGTGTTTTGTTGAGGAGCCCTAGTGGTACAGCGGTTAAGAGCTCCGTGGATAATTGAAAGGTGGCAGTTGGAACCTACCAACCACTCTTGTGGGAAAACGATGTGACAGTCTACTTTCATAAAGATTTAAGCCTTGGAAACCCCATGGAGCAGTTTTACTCTGTCCTATAGGGTTGCTATGAGTGGGATTTGACTCGATGGAAAAAGGTTTCGATTTTTTTTAGGTTTAATCTGGCACGGTAGTGGTTGTATTAGTTCTCCCTTAGCACTCCATGGGAATTCACTGAGCTGACTTTCCCACAGACTGAAGGCAGGTTTGCAGAAGCCTCCAGGCTAGACCCTCTACAGATTTTCCTTAACTATTCAACAATTGTTTTCAGTTTCTTTAATACTATTGTGGTGCCGCATCTGTCCTTACAGAGCCATTCCAATTTATGTGTTGATTTTCTACTTTGTAAATATATTGGTAAGTTATTTATGTGTATTTTAAAATAAAAATTAACCTTTATCTTTTTTTTTTTCTTTTTTTATCACTAAGGCTGTTTTATGGAGCCCTGGTAGTGTAGTGGTTAAGAGTTTGGCTGTTAACCAAATGGTTGGCAGTTTGAATCCACCAGTGGCTCCTTGGAAACACCATGGGGCAGTTCTACTCTTTCTTACAGGGTCACTATGAGTCGGAATCGACTAAACAGCAACAGATTTTTTTTAAGGTTATACCTGTTTATTTAAGAACATTAGAAAATAGAAAAGAAAAAATAAAAGAAATCCAAAGGTGCCAAATCCAAATCCAAGCAAGCTAACTCCTGGTGTATGCCATTCTATGTATATATATTTTTCTATGTATATATGTCTGTTGAACTTCATCTAAACTTATCTGTGCTGTTGGTCGTTAACAATGGAGAAAACTCTAATTTTTCATCTTTGAAAAAAATCAAAAGATGCATCTTTGAACCGAAGTTACATACCCGTGTGATATTTTTCTGAAATAAATCTAGGAAATCTTACCTATTCAGTTCAGGGAACAGAAAGCACAAAATGAGAGAAGGCTGACCCTGGTTATAAAAGACAGTGAAAAAAAAAGTCAAGGTCAAAGAGGAAAGGCAGGTTTTGGAGGTCCTGTAGTCTCTTCTCCCATGGTACTCAGCTGCTGTTTCTTCTCATCTTCCATCTGGCCTCCCGCCGAAAGCCAAGTGCCTGCCCTTTACCTCCTTGCTCTGTTCTGCCCTTGAGGAAACACACGTTAAGACACGATAAGCCTAAACTCCCATTATTCTGTACTAACCCTAGAATACAAACGTCTATGACATTCCAGCTGGTACTGAGTGATCTCTCAGGCTTTCTAAAGATCAGCATTGCCTTACGGGACTCCACTGTGTTTAGGCAACACTCTTGCCTGTAAAAACGATCAAAGACATTTCTTGCCACAGGAACATGCAATTTAAATAGCTTAATCATGTTTAATGTTCCATAGAATAATGGAACTGTATATGGACCGTATGATTGATATTTGTATGCTACTAAGAGAGAAATGTTACCATTTGTGCTGGTAAAACATGGGGTTTAATGGCAGATAAACTTGAAATCTTACTTTGCCACTTACTAGTTGTGGGAACTTCAAGCAATTTTATTTATTTAAGTCTCAGTATAGGGCTAATAATACGTCACTGCAAAAGTGTTAAATGAAATAATACTTTCCAAAGGGCTAATGCAGTGCTGGGCATATAGTATGCTCTTAAAAAAGGTAAGTTTTTTGTTTGGTATTGTTTTTAACAATTATCTCTTATTCCTTCTGAAATGGTTTCTCCGTGTATTTGTTGTAGCTTAATTAAATAGATGAGCCCATGTAAGCATGAGTTCAATTCTTCACCAGAGTATCTAAGAATTTTTGCAAGGGAGAGAGAAAGCTCCCTGGTCTTTCAGTGTAGCAAAATGGTGCCCAGCACTTATGCATATTGCAGGTTGTGGAGCTTACATGGATGCATGTCAAAGAGAAAAAAGGTACTAAGAATTTGAGAGAGTGGCCAGTGGGACACACTCAGGAATTTTCCAGAATGCTGCCATAGCACCTGTACTACTGAATCAACACCAAAATTACCTAGGACCTTGGATCAGCTACCAGTTGCAGAGATTTTCAAAATAAATCTGGTTCAAGTACGTAAGTTAGAAAGAGAAGAGAAGAGGAATAATTGCTCTGCCACAACCTAGAAGGAATTTAGGACCTAGCAGGAGAGAGCCAGGCACTTGCGTATGAAGTGTTGAGTTGGTCAGCATTTTTTTTTATGAGTTAGCAATGATGGCTTCCCCTCTAATGATGAGTTTATATTAAGGATAATATTTTTTGTAACAATGTAATCTGAAACTTCTGTTTTTATTCTTGTTTTACCTCTTGTCACACAAACAGTGGTTTCATTCTCACATCACAAACAAAACTCAAGACACTGTATGGATGATCTTGTCTGTAGACAGAGGAAAGAAAAAGTGAAGTGATTTCAGAGGGAAAACATTCCTTGCCTAAAGATATCCTCCTATGTCTGAAATTCTATTTCAGAGCCTTCTTGTAAAATTTACATATTAAGTGTTCAATATATGATGGCTGTCTCAAAGAGCTCGGCTGCCAACCAAAAGGTTGGCAGTTCAAATCCACCAGCCACTCCTTGGAAACTCTATGAGGCAGTTCTACCCTGTCCTATAATGTTGGTATGAGTCAGAATCGACTTGAAGGCAACAGGTGTTTTTTTTTTTTTTTGGCTTAACTATCTAGATAAACAGAAATTTAACAAACAGAAGTTTATTCTCTCACAGTCTAGGAGGCTAGAAGTCCAAATTTAGGTAACCAGCGCCAGGGGAAGGCTTTCTCTTTCTGTCGGCTCTGGGGGAAGGTCCTTATCATCAATCTTCCCCTGGTCTAGGAGCTTCTCAGCGCAGGGACCCTAGGTCAAAAATATGCACTCCACTCCCAGTTCTTCTTTCTTGGTGGTATGAAGTCCCCTCTCCTTTCCGCTCACTTCTCTCTTTTATGTCTCAAAAGAGATTGACTCAAGATACAACCTAATCCTGTAGATTGAGTCCTGCCTCATTAAGATCACTGCCTCTAATCCTGCCTCATTAATATCATAGAGGTTAGGATTTACAACACATAGGGTAATTACATCAGATTACAAAATGGAGGGCAACCTGACAATACTGGAAATCACAGTCTGCCAAGTTGACATATATTTTGGGGGGACACAATTCAATCCATAACAGTAGCTATTTCTATTTCCATTATAATACACATAACATCAGTCATTCTGCTCAAAACCCTCTAGTAGCTTCTCATCTCCTTCCCTCAGAATCAAAATCTAATTTTTTACAGTGATCCCCAGGGTCCAATATCATCTGACCTCCATCTCCCTGCTTGGTCTCATCTCCTGCCACTCTCTTCCTTGTTCACTCCATGCCAGCCATGCTTGCTTCCTGGCTCTACCTCAACATCCAAGACACATTCCCACCTCAGGGTCTTTGCACTTGCTGTTCCTGGGCCTGAGACCTCTCCCACCCCCATACCTGCATTACTTCCTACCACCCATTCTTTAGGTCTTTACTTAAATACCATATTCTCAGTGAGACCAACCTTGAGTACTCTATTTAAAACTGCAACATGTACACAAACACCATCCCTTTGCACTCTCTATGTCCCTTCCTGGCTTTTTTTTTTTTTTCCAGAGCCCGTATCATAATCTCATAAAGTACATATATATATGTATGTGTGTAGGGGTGTGTGTGTGAGTGTGTGTGTGTGTGTGTGTATGTATGTATTTTATTGTGTTTTACATGAAAGTTTACACAGCAAATTAGATTCCCATTCAACAATTAATACACAAATTGTTCTGTTACATTGGTTACAATCCCCACGATGTATCAGCATTCACCATTTCAACCCTGCCTGCCCCATTTGCATCCATCCAGTTTGCCTGCCCTTCCTTGCCTTCTCATCTTTGCTTTTGGGTAAATGTTGACCACTTGATCTCATACAGTTGATTGTTTAAAGGAGCACATTCCTTATGGATGTTATTGTTTCCTTTATAGGCCAATCTATTATTTGGCTGAATGGTGACCTCCAGGAGTGGCTTCAGTTCCAGGTTAGAAGAGTATCTTAGGGTGATAGTCTCAAGGGTTCCTCTAGTCTCTATCAGTCCAGTAAATCTGATCTTTTTTAACGAATTTGAGTTTTGTTCTACATTTTTCTCCCATTCTAACCAAGACCTTCTATTGTGTCCTGGTCAGAATGGTTGGTAGTGATAGCTGGGCACCATCTAGTTCTTCTGGTATAATCTCATATAGTATATATTTTGTGTATTTATATGTTTATTGCTGTCCTCCTATACTAGAGTATAATCTCAATGGGGGCAGATATATTATTTTGTTACTAGTGTTTGACCCTTAATAATATGTGCACATAAACATTTGCTGAATAAATAAATTAATGAGTAACATACCTCCATGTTGTAAACGGGAAATCTAAGAAAATATTTTAATAAAAATACTAGAAGAGCAATTATAACATAGGTAGGAAAATTAGGTGGGGCACCACCAAAGGAAGGAAGGGCCCAGAACAGGAAAGTTTTGGAGATCTGAAGGTAAATTTGTCCACTTGATCATTTTGCAGAAGGCCAAGTGGCTTTGGTGGGCCAGTAATAACCCAAACCAAAAACCCAAACCTGTTGCTGTTGCTGCATTAATCCTGGTAATTGAGGAAAGCTTAAACTTCATCTTAGAAATTCCATGACTTTATTAAAACCCTTTTGTGGCCATTTCTCATTCATGCTAATAGATCTCTCCTTTTCCTCTATAAGCAGCAGAGCCAAAAGAATTACTTCAAAGACCCAGAAGGGAACAACTAGCTAAATATAGCCACAATCATACTGTAAGAAATAAACACTGTGTAAGTCTTCCAAAATAAAATACCATCCGCAAGGAACATATTATGTTGTTCCTAGTTCAACCTTGAGGTAGGAAATTTTAACAAACTAAGATTCGTAATTCTCCATTTTATTATATAATGATCCGAAATTTTAAATGACCTAGCATTTGAATCTCATCCTTTCAACATGCAACCCTAGGTATTTAAAGGCAAGGACTACGTGATGGCAGACAAAAATATCCTGTACGGTATTGGAGGCTCTGTATGCCTTCTCAGCTGCTGCAAGAACATTTGTCATGTGGTGACAGCATTCTTCTCAGTTCTGATCCAGGCACACTCTCAAACCAGTAACTGGGGCTTCTGCTACAGCTTTTGTGTCCTTGTGAAAAAGGAACCCTTTGAGAGCAGAACAACATAAGAAAGGTCTTCAGTTCCCTCCAACTTTTACAAATCCTCCCAAAGTTAAGTATATACTCAATAGAGATTACACTTCAATGATATGCAGTTCAGGGCCAGAGGGGTGGTGAAACAAAACCCTCCGTTAGGCCTGCGCAGGGTCTCACAACTCCAGGCTTAAACCTCAGCTTTGGATGCCAAGTAAAGCACAGTCATCAAAGACTTACTCTTTTTTGTGGTGAAAATATACATAACAAAACATATGCTAGCTCAACAATTTCTACATGTACAATTCAGTGACATGGATTACCACGAGCAGAGGGATATGTAGTGCCCACCTACATTTTCTGACTCTGAGGTTTCTTGGGAAACTGCTTTCCCACTTATAGTGTGTGCCACTGCAAGGCAAGCATCCATATAAATATTTGAAATAGAGGAAATGAGTGTGTGCCACAAATTACTGTTTTTACAGAGTATTGTATGAGGCAGTACTGAATTGATATTTTTGGTAGGTAAAATATGGATTTTGATAAAAATTATTTGGGACACATATGTCCCTCTGGGCTCTGGGTGGTAGAATTGGGGGGCACATATGTCCCTCCGGACTCTGAGGGTAGGATTGGTGGGATGAAGCAAGAAAAAAATCCATAGTACCTACCAAAAATTCAGACACATTCAATGATTCAGCAAGCATTCCATTAATGAAAACACACGGTATCAACAAAAAATTCAAAGCAGAAAATAATTGGGTATTGAAAGAGTTATACTCTTCAAATTGTGCACCCATTCTCACTATTCTTTTCCACCATTATTATTATTCCATCACCATTAACATAAACATAAACTCTAAGCATAAATTTTCCCCTCCTTCCCATCCCGGGTAACCACGAACAATCTTTAGTTTCTATATATTTGCTTATGTTATCTAAGTGAGATCATATTTGTATTTGTCCTTTTGCAACTGATTTATTTCACTCAGCATGATGTTTGCAAGGCTCATCTATGTTGTGATGTGCATCAGGACTTTATTTCTCTTTATGGCTGAGTAGTATTCCATTGTATGCATATTCCACATTTTGCTTATCCATTCATCTGTTGATGGACATTTTTGTTGTTTCCACCTTGACTAGTGTGAAAAGTGTTGCAGTGAACATTGGTGTATAGATTTCTATTTGTGTTCCTGCTTTCACTTCTTCTGAATATATACCTAAGACTGAGATTGCTGGGTCATATGGTAGTTCTATGTTCAACTTTTTGAGGAACCACCAAACTGTTTTCCACAGAGGCTGTACCATTTTACATTCCATCAGCAATGGATAAAGGTTTCAATTCCTCCACAACCTTGCCAACACCTAGGGTTTTTTGTTTTCTTTATCATTGCTGGAAAACTTTTAATTATAGCTCTCTATTGGTGTAGGTAAGTTAGACAGGAAGCAGTGATAGGAGATTCTTTTTTGGAGGATAGAGGTCTTTTTTATACAGAGGCCTTGAGGAAAGGAAAATTAATTGCAAACAGGGAAGGAGTTCATGGCAAGTAGACAATACGTTAGTTCACAAGAGAATATGAAGAAGGGCTTAAGCAAGCAGAAGAAGCCATATGATTGCAAAAATTTGTAGTATGAGATACAGTAGTACTCATAGAGACCTTACGTATAACAGAACAAAACGTTGCTCGGTCCTGTGCCATTTTCATGATCATTGGTATGTTTGAGTCCATTGCTGTGGTGATTGTATCAATCCATCTCTTTTAGGGTATCCCTCATTTTTTTTTTTTTTTTTTTGTTTATATTTTATTGTACTTCAGGTGAAGGCTTACAGAACAAATAGTTTCTCGTGAAACAGTAGTACACATGTTGTTTTATGACATTGGTTAACAACCCCACAACATATTAACCCTCTAAATTCTCAACCTTATTTTTTTTTTTTTGGTGAAAATACACATAGCCAAAGATACACCATTTCAAAAATTTCTACATGCACAGTTCAGTGACATTGACTACACTCTTCTAATTGTGCTGTTATTCTAACTTAAGATGAAGGCTTACAGAACAAAGTAGTTTCTCATTTAACAGTTACTACAAATGTTGCCCTATGACAATGGTTAACAATCTCACAACACATCAACAATATCCTTACTCAACCTTGGGTTCCCTATCACCAGCTTCCTTGTCCTCTTCTGCCTTCTGGCCCTTGTCACTGGACTCCTGTACCTCATTAGTCTCATTTGGTTTTACGGGGCTGTCCACTCCCAGGCTGAACAGTGAACCTCGGAGGTAGCTTCACCACTGAGCTAAAAGGGTGTCTGGGGATCATACTCTGGAGGTTTCTCCAGTCTCCTTTAGGCCAGTAAATCTGGTCTTTTTTTTGTGAGTTAGAATTATGCTCTACATCCTTCTCCAGCTCTGTCCAGAATAGGGTATCCCTCATTTTTGCTGACCAGTAAGTAGTTATCATTAGAACACTATAGCAGTGGTCCTCAAAATGTTGTCCCTGAACCAGCAGTGCCAGCATCAACTGGGAA
The DNA here is from genome assembly GCF_000243295.1 of Trichechus manatus latirostris. NCBI lineage: Eukaryota > Metazoa > Chordata > Mammalia > Sirenia > Trichechidae > Trichechus > Trichechus manatus. The sequence goes on from NW_004444086.1 coordinate 3,257,589, forward strand.
AGTATTAGAGGTACAAATTCTCACTCAGGTCCAGTGAGATCTGCTGAATCAGAAACTCTGGGAAGTGGAGCCCAGCAATCTTAACAAGTGCTCCAAGTGATTCTGATGCACACTAAGGTTTGAGTACTAGAGTGCATCCCAGCACCCTAGTGCAGATCTTCCAACATTAGTGAGCCACCAGAACCATCGCTTGGTGCACTCCCCAATGTCCTGTACAGAGTAAGTGCTTTATCAATTCTTGCGGACCTGTGGAGGAAAGAAAGAGCGTATTGGCAGAGCATACTCATACATACCAAAGAACTAGAACTGCTCAACTTTTACCACTCATCCCTTTTTTATTTATACTCAGCCAAGTTTACAGAAAAAAATTAATCTCTAACACCATTTACCTTGTATGAAGCAAATGTACATAGTAGGTACTTCACAGAGTTGAAATCAGTGTATATGTAATATTTTGAGGTAAGTTTTTAATTTCAATTTTATTTTTTGCTTATTTATGCTTTACGTTTACCTATAAAGGAGTTGAGGCTAATTTTTTTTTTTTCACTTACTTTATGTACACATTTCTGTGTATCAGTTTAGCCCATATGCTTGTTATTTTTATGCTTTGCAATCTCTCAGTGTGTATCCTTTTCAGGGCTTATAAATATAAAACTACTGAACTTTGATTTTTATGAAAAGCAGTGGTAATAGCATTTGGATCTCCTATCAAAGACAGCATCGAGTGCTACCATATGCTAAGTGTGCTAAGTTCAGTTCAAACCACAAAGGAACAAAAGGCCAGTCTCAGCTCTGTAGCAAGATCAGTCACATGAAGTTTACTTAAGGAAATTAACAAGGACACGTTAATAAACACCACGGAAGTTAAGTGATTAGGGGATACACAGTTAAGAAGCGATCGTAATGGGAAGGCTCCCTGAAGACAATTAAGTTTTGATTCAGCACCAAGGAAATGATGGATACAGATTGGCAGATGGTAGGAAAGCTATTCCAGGTTTAGAAAATGGCCCTTCCAAAGGCTGAGAGGGAGGAATTAGCAAGTCATGTGCTGGGTACTATCTGCCAATTAACTTGGCTCAAGAAGAAGGTCATGTTAGGGAATAACAAAAAATGAGGTTGGAGAGTTGACAGTCAGCCCAGAACACTAAGCGGAGAGATATGGTAAGCAGTAAACAGGGGCTCTTGATAGATTCACAAACAAGGCAGTGATGTAATGAAAACTACAGTCTCATCAAAAAAGTTGAGATCCAAAAGGATTATTGTTATAGAAGTAAAATCTATGAGCTTGTATTGTTGGCAATATAAATAATTTAAAGCAATAAATTTTGCGAATAATATATAATTAATATTTATTTGCATTGTTATATCTATCGTCTTTTATAGTGCTTTAGGTGAAAGTTTACAGAGCAAATTAGTTTTTCATTCAACAATTAATACACAAATTGTTTTGTGACATTGGTTGCCGACCCTGCAATGTGTCAACACCCTCCCTTTCTCCACACAGGCTTCCCCGTTTCCATTTGTCCAGTTTTCCTGTTGCTTCCTGCCTTCTCATCTTTGCTTTTGGACAGGTGTGCCCATTTAGTCTTGTATACATGGTTTAACTATGAAGCACATTCCTCACATATGTTATTGTTTGTTTTATAAACATGTCTAATCTTTGGCTGAAGAGTGAACTTTGGGAGTGACTTCAGTTCTAAGTTAAAAGGGTGTCCAAGGGCCATACTCTTGAGGTTTCGCTGGTCTCTGTCAGACCAGTAAATCTTTTTTTTTTTAAATTTGAATTTTGTTCTACATTTTTCTGCAGCTCTTCCAGGAACTTCTGTTGTGATCCCTGTTGGAGTGGTCAGTGGTGGTAGCCGGGCACCATCTAGTTCTTCGGTGCTCTGGCTGGTGGAGGCTGTGGTACTTGTAGTCCATTAGTTCTTTGGACTAATATTTCCCTTGTGTCTTTGGTTTTCTTCATTCTCTTTTGCTCCGGAAGGGATGGGACCAGTAGATGTGTCTTAGATGGCCACTCACAGGCTTTTGAGACCCCACACTACTCATCAAAGTCAGATGTAGAACATTTTCTTTATAAACTATGTTATGCCAATTAATCTGAATGTCCCCCAGAACATGATCCCCTACTTTCAGCCCAGTAACTCGTCCCTCAGTGAGTTTGGATGTATCTAGGAAGCTTCTATGACTTTGCCTTGGTCAAGTTGTACTGGCTTACCCTGTATTGTGTACTGTCTTTCCCTTCACCGAAGTTACCACTTATCTACAATCTGGTTAGTATTTTTCCCTCTCTACTCCTCTGCTCCCTTGTAACCATCAAATATTGTTTTTTTCTGTGTGGAAACCTTTCCTTGAGTGAGTTTTTTTATTTTAATTTTTTCCCATACAAAAATTTATACATACATTGTTATGTGACTCTAATTGCTCTCCCCATACTGTGACAGCACACTCCTCCTCTCCACCCCTGATTCCCCAAGTCCATTCAACCAGCTCCTGACCCTCTCTGCCTTCCCATCTCACCTCCAGACAGAAGCTGCCCATTTAGTCTCTTGTATCTACTTGAGCTAAGAGGCACACTCCTCAAGAGTATCAATTTATGTTCCACAATCCAGTCCAATCCCTGTCTGAAGAGTTGGCTTTGGAAATTATTTTATTTCTGGGCTGATAGAGAATCCAGGGGCCATGCTGAGTGAGTTTTTATAATAGTGTTCTCATACAGTATTTGTCAGTTTGTGATTGAATTATTTCACTCAGCATAATGCCCTCCAGATTCAACTATGTTGTGAGAAATTCGGGGATTCATCATTGTTCTTTATCTTTGAGTAGTATTCCATTGTATGTATGTACCATAATTTGTTTACCCATTCATCTGTTGATGGGCACTTAGGTTGTTTCCATCTTTTTGCTATTGTGAACAATGCTGCGATGAATATGGTGTGCATATGTCTATTTGTGTGATGGCCCGTATTTCTCTAGGATATATTCCTAGGAGTTATATCTATCTTCTGTTGTTTGTATTCTTAATGTGTTTTAACAACTCTGCCCTCTCCTCCCCAGCACTACAGTGTAAAATAATTCTAATGTAAATTTGTACTGGAAAGCATAACCTTTGAATAACACACCAAATTCTATCATGCAAATGTAGTTCAGGTTTTTTCTTTAACTTATCCTAAAACAGTATATCTGGGTTGTATTTTCTCCTTCCCCTTGCATTAAGCCCTAAAGACTGTACCACTTAACCCTAAACAAGTAAAAACCCCTGCTTGCTATAATTTTTGCATAAACTGCTTCAGCTTCACTTAAGGCAATTGCATCTATATTCTCATTTCATCTTCTTTAATTAGGGTCATGGTCAAGCTGAAGATAGCTCTAAATCTTGATATTTTAAACATGCCAAAAACCAAATAAAAGAGAAAATGTGATGCTATACTGCCAGTGCTATCCTGAGTTCTTTTTTTTTTTTTTTTTTTAATTTTACTCTTCTATATGTTTAGGAAGCCATCTATGATAGAGCCGTCACTGTTTACTGTGGGGTCCACGTGCCTGAAGAAAAGTGGTGAATCAAGAGCAGAGCTGATGGGTAGTAAATCGGTGTAGGAATTCTGCCAAGGCTTGATAGCCTGGGAAGTGATGATTTCAAAGGGAAACCGTTCCAAACCTGTCAAGGACTCTAATGGCTGGGGAGAGCAAAGTATTGAAAAGCAGAATCCATGGGTGTAATTCAACATGTTTAAGGGTCAGCAGTAACTTTTTGGCCAAAACTGTGTTAAGTATTGAGAAATGAGTACTGAGAGTCAGTAACTGGGATGGCAAGAAAAGAAATGTAAAGATTTCATATTTGATACAAGTCAATACTCTAGATTCCCCCCAGTGAATGCGTATTAGTCTTATATTTTCCTCTCAGTTCTCACTATTCTAATTCCTCTTGTAGTCGTGTGGGCCCAACAACTATGGTAGTCACAAAATATGCACATGCACAAACCTTAGTAGCTCTAGTAGCAGAATGGGAGAAAAAGATGAAGTGAAGAATAAAGGAAGGGGGAGGAGGGAGAACGTGACAATTTAATTATTATGGGACAGTCTGCTTACCTGGGAAACAGAAATATGCTCTTTCCTGATTCCTCATTTTCCATTTTCTCCTCTAGTGTGAACATCGAGCGACACTTGAGTGTGATTTGCTATTTAAAGATTCACATTTTTCATATGGCATGACCCTTATATACAAGGCAACTGTCTTGTTGGTAGTTGTCCAACTAAAAGAACAGGGACTGCTTCTAATGGTGAAGAGAAAATTGGGCTTCAAGAATCCATTTTTCCAATGAGGCACATTCCTGGGGGATTTATTTTTAATTAGGGTAAGTTTGACTGAAAGTGGTTTTTAAACTCCAGCATCAGAGATGACTCCACTTGTTGCTCTGTGAATTTGGGTAAGTAACTTAACATCTCTGGGCCTGTTACCGGTGGGTAACAATAAAGAATATTTATTAGATGATGCTCAGGTGTCTTTCTTGCACAGAAAAGCTTAGAATCTACAATTATGCCAAACACAGCCCTCCCTTCTTAGACCTGCCAGTCCCTGCCTCAGAAAAAATCTGTTCTTTTGGAACCATGAATAGAAGAACTTAACCTATTCAGTCTACTCCCAGATTCTCCAACTCTATGGGTGGAGAAGGATTTTTAGATCCAGCTTAGATCACAACAGCATAAAGGATGAAAATTATTTAAATTGTGAAGCTATATTGCTGCTGTTAGTTGCCATTGAGTTGATTCCGACTCATGGGGACCCCATGAGTTGTAGAGTCGCACTGCTCCATAGGGTTTCCAAGGTTGTGACCTTTCTGAAACAGATTGCCAGGCCTGTCTTGCGAGGTGCCTCTGGATGTGTTGGAACTGCCAAGCTTCTGGCTAGTAGTTGAGCACTTAACTGTTTGCACCACTCAGGGACTCCTGAACCTATATTACAGAGATTAAAGAATTTTCCAAATTAGTTAATTATTTATCTGTGTACATTTGAAACGGTGAGTTTCTTGGGTTTCTTTTACTGGTCCTTAATGGAAACTAGGTTAATAAGAAAAAGTATAAGAAAATAACAAGACAAAATAAGGAACTTATACAAAGAACTAAATAAGAAGAAAACAAAGCCATAAAGATGAGAAAAGAACAATGAACAGAAAAAAAAAGGACAAAAAAATGTTTAAAATGTGTCAGAGAAAAAAGATTACTCAGGTTTGCTTACAGGTCAATCAATATTTATTGTTCTCTCACTGTGTACCTCAAAATGATACCTTTACTTCAAGGTCTGAAAATCCTTTCAAAATATTAAATAAGTTTCACAACTTATTTAATTTACTTGTATACCTCATGTGAAGTCAGAAAGATCACTTTTCTCCTATCTCCTGTCAAAAGGGTGCTGTATTATTTATATAAATACTAGTTATTGGTAACTATTAACCAAAAACCAATCCTCTGCTGTCGAGTTGATTCCAACTCATAGCAACTCCACAGGGGTTCCAAGGCTGTAAATCTGTACAGAAGCAGATTGCCACATCTTTCTCCTGCGGAGCTGCTGGTGGTTTCCAACTGCCGACCTTCTGGTTAGTAGTTGATTGCTTTAACCAGTGCACCACCAGGGCTCCTTGAGTAACTATTAGTAGTAATAATGCCTTTGAAATAGATAAAATGTACTTAAAAAGAAAAGATACATGATTTGATTTTGAGTGTTTTAGCCAATGTTAGAGCAACATTCATAAAGCACTTCCTATATGCCAGGTATTCTATTAAGCATATCATGCCTCGACTAATTTAATTCTCCCTAAAACCTTGCAAAAATAGATAGTGTCTTAATTTTCATCTTCTAGTTGAGGAAACTGAGGCATAGAGAGGTAAAGTAACTTGCCCAAGGACATATGGCTAGTAAATGGTAGAGCTGGATTATGAGTTTGTGTCCATAAACATGTGATACTGCCTGATTATTCTGCCAAGATTGCTGTCTGTGATCAGATATATTCAGAAGAAGAACTTAGGTCTATGGTTAGTATCCTTCCATGTTACTTCATGTCAAATCTCACAAATTAAGACTAATGGGGAAAGATGGCTGAATTAATTAAAATCTTATTTAAATAATAATTTAAAGATACATTCTCTCTTTTGACATATATTCTAGATAGATTGACAAAGTGCAAGAAAATGTCACTAAACAGGGACAATTTAAAATCAGTATCTTAGTTATTAGTATTAAACAACTATTCCTTAAGTAATAAAAAAAGTTATTCTCTTACTAAAAATAAGTTTGAGTCTATTTAAAACCTCACTTACCCAGCCAATCACAATTTCTCAGTTAAATTTTTCTAACCCATTTTGCACCTCTCCTTCCTTTTTTTAACAATACTCTACTTTTAGCTTAGACAACTATGTGATTTTCTCTGTACAGTAAAAGAAGTGAGTCCCTGTGTTATCTTCTCAAAAGGTTATGTCACATCAAGGAGTTATAGGATTACATGTATTGCTGTGGGAAATCAAAAAAGAAAAGAACAAAAAAACCCAGAGAGCTCCCTTTTAAGGGAAAACAGCCTTAACTTTAATTTTGAGAGTTTTTAAGGAAGGTAATTATATTATTAAGGAATTATTTCAAATAATCTGCCATATTGCAGGAAAACTTGTACTTTTCTAAAGAACAAATTAATATTTTTTCCAATACTGAAATCCTGAGACTGGACATTATTTGGAGAAATTGGTGCCTGGTTGGTATTTTGAATATAGAAAATTGCCATGTCATAATTGCAAATAGGTCTTGTTAATTATCCATTGCTGTCTTCCAGGCAAATGAACATAATAAGGCTTCAACAAGCCTAACATCTCCATACAAATGTTCTGTGCCTATCTCTACCAGACAACTGTACTGATACAATTTGTTTTGTGCTTCTAACTTAATTGCTTTTTTAAGCAAGCCAGACACAATGCATTTAGATAACTCAGAATTTGTACTTGGTCAAATGGATTTGGCTTTTGGATAAAACTGCTCAGTTGCTAACTAGCAACTCTTCTCTCTTCTCCCCGAATAATGCATATTTATTTAGCATTAATCAGGAAATCCTGTCCTGAGGAAATCTCACAGTTTCTGTGGTTCAAGAATTCAGCAGCAGCTTAGCTGGGTAGTTTTGGCTCAGGATCTCTCATGAGGTTGCCAATAAGATATCAGCTGTGTCATCTGAAGGCTTGCCTGGGGTTGGAAGATTCACTTCCAAGATGGCGACTTACATGGCTGTTTACAGAAGGCCTTAGTTCCTCACTGTCTGTTGGCTGGAGTTTTCAATACTTTGGCACTGGGGCTTCTTCCTTAAAACTGCTTGAGTGTTTTGTGACAAGGCAGCTAACCTCCTGCATAGCCAGTGCTATGAATTAAATTTTGTCCCCCCAAAATATGTGTTGGAATCCTAACCCCTATACCTATAGATGTAATACTGTGTATGGAAATAGGGTTTTCCTTCTGTGTTAATCCAATCATACTTGAGTAGGGTGAATTCTAAATCTAATCACTTCTGAGACATACAAAGAGCAGATTAGACACAGAGATATAACATACAGGGAGAAGACCTACACCACGTGAGGATTGTCAAGCCAAGGAACCAAGGAACACCCAGGACTATCTACAAGGAAGGAATCGACACAGCCGAGACCCTAATTTGGACTTTAAGCTTCCAGAAGTGTGAGAAAATAAATTTCTGTTCTTTAAAGCTACTCACTTGTGATATTTCTGTTATAACAGCAGTAGGAAGCTGAAAAAGCCAGTGATTCATTTTAGTTATTTTTATTTTTAATTAAAAACTCATTTTGTTAATTATTTGATGAGATTTTTATTGTTGCTTTTTGGAAGCCAAAATGTATATTATTTTATTTTTATTAAATAATCATTCTTTCGATAAACGTTCATAGCAAAATTACTAAGCATATATTGTTGCATTCTGCGGTATGATGTTCTATATATTATTAAATATCCTTTATTCGTAGATAATTTATAATCTAACTGGGGAAATTACACACACACAACTAGAAACTATAATGTATTTGGAAGTGAGAGGGAAGATCATGACTTGTGTATTGCATTCCAAACATGTCTTCCTCTCACCTCAAAAAAAAAACTAATGAAATTCAGTTCAAAAATGTGATGGCTATATATACAGATATTAATCACATAAATGTTTATCATATAGAAAAACTGGAAGACCCATATGTTTGACAGTAGAGAACTAGATAAATAAGAATTGGAGATTATATATCCTACAAAAATTATGTTCTTGACTATTTAAAACCAAAAACCAAACCCACTGCTGTCGAGTCAACTTTGACTCATAGCGACGCTATATGACAGAGTAGAGCTGCTCCATAGAGTTTCCAAGGAGCGGCTGGTGGATTCGAACTGCCGATGAGCTTTTAACCACTGTGTCACCAGGGCTTCTTGACTATTTAAGGACCTAGAAGATGCTCCCAATAAGTGAAAACTGTTGGATTATGGTGAATTACTTTTTTTTCATTAACTTTCTATAATAAACACGCATTACTTTAAAAATATTTATTTAAATTTTCATTTATAATAGAGTATGCTCATTATAAAAATAAGTAAATCAATAACAAGGGCAGTATTGTATGGTTATGAAGGCATGGACTTGAGCCAGACTGCTTGGATTGAAATCCCATCTTCGCTATTTACTAGCTGCATTGCCTTGGATGAGTTTCTTAATCTCTCTGAGTGTTAGTTTCCTCATCTGTAAAATGTAGCTACCTCACAGGATTGTTATGAAAACTATGAGTTAATAAGTATACTGTGCATATGACAGTACCTGGCATAGTAAGCACTTGTGACTATTGGTTTTCATTATTAAATAATACCGAGGTGTAAAAAATCCACCCATCCCTACCTTCCCACTCTGCAGTCATAACTACAGTTAATAGTTTGATTTATATTTGTCCAGATTTTCAGTAGTTGTATACAAATGTTATATGCATATGTGTGTGTATAGTTTATATAAATGAGATCATTCTGCTCTTCAATTTGCTTTTTCACATAACCAAGTTGTTGCTACGTGCTGTTGACTCATACATACTAAACTGTATTTATTTTACAATCAGAAAGAAATGAATATCAACTACATATTATATATAGAGTTAAGAACATTATATATAAATTAAACACATACATATGTGTGCACATACACACACGTGCACACACACACACATATATATAATCACATATGGATAGGGAGATGACTTCCAGGTTGCCTGCAAAACCAAACTGGGTAGTTTCTGATCAGAGAAAGTAAATATGTAACAGAGAATACAGTCCAGTGTTAAGCTGGTAAATCTATTTGTTAATTGATATTAATTGATGCAAGCTTTACTTCTTCAAAAATAATGTAACAGAATTTGAGATATGGAATATTAAAGCTAAATTATAAAACTGTGAAATAGCATGTATAGAATTCTGGTGATTTTCCTTTTTACTTGTATGTGTTTTCTAGCGTTTCCCACAATGAATTTGTGTTACTCATGTAACAAAAAAAAAATAAAGACATTTTTAATTAAAAATATAAAGTTATTTTTCAGTAGCCGAGATAATTTTAAAATACACGTTTATTTAGTCTTTCTTCCTTAAACATAACCATACTTTTTGACTTTTTTTGTATTGTTTTTTTAATTTAGAGACAGGACAAATAGAGTTGGTTTCCTTAGTAATGGCCGCTAACGCTCCCAAACATTCTTTGCTGTTTGTTTCTCCCATTCCTTTCTTTAAAACTGTTCAGATTTCCTGAGTCATAGATATGCATACTAATTATCAGTCCAATTTTATCCTAGGAGCTTGAAACTAACTGATGGCTGTGAAAATGGCCTGATTCAAAGCTTAAACCAACAATCTTAGTGGGTCACCAGTAGCTCCTAGAATTTTCAAACTTTGCAAACAGCAGCTTAAAAAGGCCAATGTCCTATTGCAAAAATGTCAACGAGGACTCTCGTATTAAACGTGAAGACTATATTGGAAACAGTCTTAAACTTTTCGTTTTATTAAAACATACAATCAGTTCAGAAAGACATAAAAAAGAGAAATCATTTCAGTTCTTCTTCCTCAAAGGGACCACTGTTAATGATTTCCTGTGTATTATTCTAAATGTGTTTAATTTATATAACAGCACATATATGATATATGCATTTTAAAAGGAGATATATTCTCCTTGTCTGGGCCCTGGTGGCGCAGTGGTTAAGCATTTGGCTGCTAACCAAAAGGTCAGCAGTTGGAATCCACCAGCTTTTCCCTGGAAACCCTACGGGGCAGTTCTACTCTGTCCTATAGGGTTGATATGAGACGAAATCAACGTGACAGCAACAGGTTTGGTTCGGTTTACATTCTCCTTAATATGTTTACCCAGATGGGCTCATACTGTATATACTGACCTGGAACATTTTATTTTTTCCACTTTGATCTTAAGCACTGCAGAGTATTCCATTGTATAAATGTACCATAATGTAAATAACCAGTCTTTTATCGATGATTCAGGATTTTTCTTTTAGAAATAATCCTGGAATGAGCAAACCAATTAGATTTTTGAGAGATTTTTCTTGAGTAGTCTATAGGGTAAGTTCCTAGCAATGGAAATTATTAGGTCAAAGAATCATTTTATATATAACTATTTATGATACAGAATTTCAAATATATGCAAAAGGAAACAGGATAGTATAATATACCCCCATCTCCCTATTGCTCAGCTTCAACATTTAATAGCTCATGGCCGCTCCTGTTATAACTGTATCACCATCTATTCTGCCCCCTGTCTGTATTGTAATCAAAGTAAATCCCATTATTTCTTCTATAAATATTATTCAGTTTGTATTTCTACAAGATAAATTTTTTGTTTTGTTTTGTTTTACTATAATTAAGTGATGATAGATCCTATCAAATTACTTTTCAAAAGAGTTTGTCAGTTCCAACAATGTACAGAAGTTATCTGTTTTTTCATACCCTTGCCAACATTCATATTTGTAAACTTTTATATTTTTCCCAATTTTTATTGTTTTGCTTCATTTTTCTGTAATTATAATTGAGGTTGCAAATCTTTTCATGTTTATTTGCTATTTGCATTTCATTTTTATGAGTTGCCTATACAACCTTTGGTCTTTATTTTTCATTGAAGAGTTTGTTTTCCTCGTTTTTAAAATTGAGTTTTGTAAAATAAAGAAAATCGCCCTCTATTTACTGTATGTATTGAAGACGCTTTTTCTTTTGAATTTTTTATTACTGTTTCTGAAAGTTTATGTAATCAAATTTATAGGGTTTTTTTTATGGCTTTTGTACTGAAATGATTCTTTTGAAGCTTCTTATATTATGCATTAAATTTTCATAAATTACACTTCTAAAAGTAGAATTAGGAGATAACTTTTCAAGAAAATACAAACCATTAAAATATTCTTGTATTCTCTGTTGTAAAATAGTTGTTAATCATTACTAATAGAAAGGATAAATTTGTAACATGCACATAATAGAATACTATTTAGCAGTGAGAATCAATTAACTACAAAAACATGTAAAAATGGATGAATCTCACAAACATAACGTTGAGCAAAAGAAGCCAGACAGTAAAGAACATTTAAATGTATGATTCCATTTATGTAAAGCCTAAAACAGGCAAAATGATCTATGCTGTTAGAATTGGGATGGTGGTCACCCTTGCAGGAGGGGGAGTAAGAGTAACTGGAAGAGGGGTTTCTAGGATGCTGATTAGATAATCTGGAAGCCCTGGTGGCTCAGTGATTAAAGGTTCAGGCTGCTAACCAAAAAGGCTGGAAGTTCAAATCCACCAGCTGCTCCTTGGAAAACCTATGGGGCAGTTCTACTCTGTTCTATAGGGTCACTATGAGTCAGAATTGACTCGATGGCAACAGGTACTTCATGCAAAATAAAGTTTTTAATTAGGCTACTTTTACGGAGGTTAAGCTCTGTGCTTTTGCATATTGTTTGTTATTTTTATTTCTTCTTGTAGTTTAAATGACGTTTACATTTCAGGTTAGTCTCCCATACAAA
>NW_004444086.1:3271656-3273353 GCF_000243295.1 Trichechus manatus latirostris
CTGAATATCTTCTTTGGCGAAGTGCCTGTTCATATCATTTGCCTATTTTTTAATTGGGTTATTTGTCTTTTTGTTGTTGAGGTTTTGCAGTATTTTGTAGATTTTAGAGATTAGACACTGATTGGATTTGTCGTAGCCAAAACTTTTTTCCCAGTCTGTAGGTTGTCTTTTGACTCTTTTGGTAAAGTCTTTTGAGAGCATAAATGTTTGATTTTTAGGAGCTTCCAGTTATCTAGTCTCTCTTCTGGTGCTTGTGCATTACTTGGGGTTCATATTGTGTTTATGCCATGTATTAAGGCTCCTAGCATTGTCCCTAGTTTTTCTTCCATGATCTTTTGCATATTTAAATATTTAAATGTTATATTAAAAAAAAAGTTACCATCAACAGAGTAGAACTTCCCCATAGACTTTTCAAGCAACAGCTGGTGTATTCGAACTGCCCACCGTTAGGTTAGCAGCAGAACGCTTAACCACTGCACTGCGTATATAGCCGTTACAAATTAATTACTGTGACACAAAACTGTACATTCTGGTCCCCTGAGAACTGGTGGAGCATCACGGCGTCAACAGCACTGCTATTTGGGAAGCCTAAGTCTTTGTATCCAGCCTCATAGTATCATCTGATCTCACTTCTTATACCTCCAACACCTGTAGGACATTTCCACTTGGAACTCTACTCCAAAATTAACTCTTATTAAAAAGTTACAATCACCACTCCTCCCCAACCTACCTCCTGAAAATCAATTCTTTTATCTTCACCTTTTTTTTTTTTTTTTTAATCAATTGCCATTTTCTTCCAGTCAGCCTAAAATCTCACACGTAGCCTTGGCTCTTCCATCCGCATTTATATCCAGTCAGTCACCGAGGCTTCTTAGCTACTCCTCTGAACCAGCCCTTGCATTCATAAAATCCTTTCCATTTTCACTGAAAACTAATTTCTTCATGATTGAATTATTATAATGACTTTCTAACCTTGTTTCACTGGTATCTGTTTCTTCTTTCTTCAATTCAAATAGCTGACATGTTGCTGTTGGTTTTATTACACTCGTATTTCATGATATCATTCCTTTGTTTAAAATCTTCATTTGCCTACAGGGCAAACCCCTGGGTCTGAAATTCAAAAAAATTTCTATAGACTGATCCTTTTATCCCATTCTTTATCTTTTCCTACTCTTTTAATCAAGCTTCTTCAACCTGCTGGATTCTTCACTGTGTTCCAAGCATACCAGGCAAGTTCTCCCTTTGGTATTTTTACATCGGCTATGCTCTCAACAAACACATTGGTGGTTCACTGCTAGGGCTCTCACATTCCATGTGAGAGACTCAGATTCGATTCCTGGCCAGTGCACCTCGCTGTGCAGCCATCCCTTGTCTGTCAGTGCAGGCTTCCATGTTGCTATGATGTTGAACAGGTTTCAATGGAACTTCAAGGCTAAGACAAGAGTAGGAAAAAAGGCCTGGTGATCTACTTCCAAAAATCAGCCAGTGAAAACCCTATGGATCATAACAGGCCAATCCCCCATGGAGATGGCTCATGACTGCATAGCAGAATTTTATTCTATTGTGCATGGGGTCACCATGAGTTGGGGGCCAACTGGATGTCAGTTAACAACACCACCACCATACTCTCAACCGGACTTCTACGGAAGAATTCACATGTTTGGAATACAGTTAAGAATCCAGCAGGTTGAAAAAGC
>NW_004444086.1:3277721-3279666 GCF_000243295.1 Trichechus manatus latirostris
GAGTCGGAATTGACTCAACAAAAACGGTTTATATTCACATTGTAGTCTATGTGAAGGCTGCCGCCAGTGCATAACTTGTGAGTCTCTATGCTGCAGCTGTATTTGTGCAGTATCACTAAGAAAGGCAACAGAGAATAAATACAAGTGATAACATTCACTCCTTTCTAGTCCTGCGTTCTAATGGCTCTCCTATTATTAGCCAGAGGAGTATGTGCTCCTTTGATTGTAAACTTCCCAACGCATTTGAAAAATGAAATGTGTGCTTTATATTTTAAAGACATATATTGCTTTAATTAAGCTTCTATCTAGTTACAAAGAACAGAAACCCACTCAAGCTAACTCAAGAAAGAGTCCCACTTATACCTTCAATCCTTCAAGCTTCTGGATATCAGAGCATAAGAAATGAAGGACGGACAGGACTCACAGATTCCAGACCAGGAAATCATTTTTCCGTTAGAAACAGATTTAAAGATGTAGCTCTGTAAAAATATAAAATGTCTACACAATAATTGTACTAGAAACCAAGTTAAAAGACAGGTGGTTGAATGGGAGAAAATATTTACAGGGTTATATTAATAATATGTAAAGAGTTCCTGTATATCAATCTATTTTTTAGAAAAATTTTATCCATCCTATAGAAAAGAAAGGCAATTGTCAGAGGAGGACATACAAATATTTGATAAGCATATGAAAAGTACTCAATCTGAGGCATAAACAGGGAAATGCACATTAAGACAGCAGTGAGATGCCATTTTCACCTCTCAGATCAGCAAAAATGAAAAAAGATTGGTAGTACTAATATATTAATGTGAGCTTAATAAAAAAAGAAAAAGGCTACTGTCATGGATTGAATTGTGTCCCCCCAAAAAATGTGGGTAGCAACTTGGCTAGGTCATGATTCCCAGTATTGTATGATTGTGTTATCTGATGTGATTTCCTTTTGTGTTGTAAACTCTACCACTAAGATGAGATTATATGTGATCTCCTCATGTGTTGTAAATTCTATCATTGTGATGAGGTTATACTGATGAGGTTGACAAGATTAGTGTCTTAATGCAATCTCTTTTGAGATATAAAAGAGAGAAGCGAGCAGAGACACATGGGAACCTCACACCACCAAGAAAGCAGTGCTGGGAGCAGAGCGCGTCCTTTGGACCTGAGGTTCCTGTGCTGAGATGCTCCCAGACCAAGGAAAGACAGAGGCATCACAAGGACCTTTCTCCAGAGCCGACAGAGAGAGAGAGCATTTTCCTGGAGCTGATGCCCTGAATTTGGACTTGTAGCCTACTGGACTGTGAAGACAATAAATTTCTCTGTTAAAACCATCCACTTGTGGTACTTCTGTTAGAGCAGCACTAGATGACTGAGACAGTTACCCTTAAACACTGTTGCTGGCAGTAAATATTTGTACAGTATTTTTGGATTATTTTGTACACATTATATAAAATGTATTTTTAACCCAGTAATCCTTATTCCAGAAATCTATCCTGCAGATATACTTGCACACATCAATCAAGGTGGAGGACAAGATGGCACTGCAGTGTTGCTTTTAGTAGTAAGAAAGAGGCAACAACTTCAAGTCCAATAGAAGCGCGGTTACATAAATTATGGTATATCCCTACTATTGGATGTGAAGCATTGGTAGGAAGGAAAGAAAGGAAGGAAGGAGGTAGGCAAATATCATAGTCATTAAAAGTGTGGCCTCTGGAGTAAGAGTCCCTGGTTTAAAATCCTAGACACGCTAGCTACTATGGACCTTCGGCAAGAGCCTGAGCTTCTCACTTTTAAAGTGTTAATAATAATGTTACCTACTTCATTGAGATGATACAAGTAACACATAACACTTATCATGTCATCACATAGAAAGCACTTATTGCTGGGGGAAAAGAGCAGTGCACAGAACAAAATAAACCAAATGGGCAACCATTAGGAAAACTATTTTAAT
>NW_004444086.1:3280238-3308884 GCF_000243295.1 Trichechus manatus latirostris
GGTTTATGTGGCCCCAGATGATTTCTTGATGCGCATGCTTTTAGCCATTCAACTTGTCCATAGTATGCTGTGGCACAGAACGTGTTGCTTGCCTGTCTGAATATATACAATCCCTGGGTGCCTCTTTTTCTTCCTTTAGTTCTATTATCATTCTATCTATGAAAGAAACCACCACTGGCCTGTTTAATATCCATTCTTCCTTTCTTTACCAAAAGAAATTCTATGTCCTTGGGTTGACATTGTACCTAGATATAAAAAATTACATTTCTGAGCCTTATTGTAAAGAAGGCTGATCAATGAGATGAAGGGTATACCCTATAAGGGAGTTTACTTAAGCGGTAGGTGCTTTTTCCTCTTTTCATTTCTTATTCCTTCCTCCTTCTTACTGTCTCTTGCTTGGAACAAGGACATGATGGCTGGAGCTGGAAAGGCAAGTTTGTTTCCATAAGGTGCTCATGAGAACGATAAGCATGATAGAGCATGAACACAGAAGACTGAGACACTGAAGACATTGTGGGGCCTGCCACAGAAGCTCTACAAGGCTTTCCTCCGGGCCTGCCTAAATGAGAGAAAAATAAGTACTTATCTTGCTTAAGCTACTATAATTTCATATCTCTTGTGCTAGCAGCCACACTTAATTCCTAATAGAATCGTAACCAAGATGACTCTAAATTACCCAGCAATCTATGGGACAGATGATAAATTTAGAACACCAAAGACTTAAAATACAATAATGGAGAAAAATCAAACCTTTCAAATAGAGAAGTAAACCACCCAAATCCATTGCCACTGAGTAGATTCTGACTCATAGTGACCTGATAGGACAGGGTAGAACTGTCCCATAGGGTTTCCAAAGAGTGGCTAGTGGATTCGCATTGCCAGCCTTTTGTTTAGCAGTCGAACGCTTAACCACTGCACCACCAGGGCTCCAGAAAAAGAAAGAAGCCACTAATTTAACACTATACATTTGTTGATTGTCTAGAGAACTAACTTCATCTTGTTTACCTGACTGACACGGCTAGCTGCCTAGAGATGATAAAGCATGTGATGGGACCAGCGTGTCTCAGGGGAATGTTGACTCTCTGGGCAGGGGCACCCTGGCATACATCCAACTATCCCACACTCTACCCACTGAGAGGATTTTCCTTTCTCCAACATTCCATTAGGACCTCCCTAGAGAAGCGTATAAGGAGCCCTGGTGGAACAGTGGTTAAGTGCTCAGCTGCTAACCCAAAGGTTGGTGGTTTGAACCCACCAGCTGCTCCATGGGAGAAAGATGTGGCAGTCTGCTTCCCTAAAGATTACAGCCTTGGAAACCCTATGGGGCACTTCTCCTCTGTCCTATGTGGTCGCTATGAGTCATAATCGACTCAATGGCATGCAACAACAGAGAAGCATATTAGAGAACAGTCCTTTGCAGAGCTATACCACTTCAGCAGTGCAATTTTAGCTGTGCTAGATCAAATAATAGAAATCAAACATTGCCATTCAGCTGCTTACAACAGAAATGCATTCATTCTTTGCCTGGCATGTTTAAGCACACACCAATGCTGGCACAGTTGCCGTGGACCTGCTATATGCCATTCAACAGATCATATACCTCATTTAAACTTGCATTAGGCCTTTTAGTTACCAGGAGTAGAGGGGGGCACAAGGAAAGGGGAGTTCATTAGGAACATCTTGGAAATACAGAAAAGAGAAATTTAGCCCATTTCTCCTGGGAACATGAGAACTGCTACAGAGCAGGCTTCACAGGGTTGGAAGCTTATTTGAAAGCCAAGGCAGCTCTAGCAACTCATTACTCTTCTCTATTAGGTATAAATCCTTATTTTCACAACAAGGTAAAGAGGAGTTAGCAGAGGGTTGGAAATCTCTGAAATAAAATAAAAGGGTATAAATTAAGAAGAGAATTTAACTATTCTCTCATCGTTTTATGTCTTAAAGACACTGGGAAAGAGGCCCAAATGTGAAGTATCTAGAGTGCCTAGAAGTTGATATTGATAATATACACACTCCTGCAGTTGAAAATAACTAAAACACAATGGCTGATAAAGTTTATTATTGGCAAAGTGGTACTGAGCTACTGCAAGGTGCTTAAATAATCTCACTGACATGCACGATGATAGGCACATAGCAGGAATTAAGAACAAAAAACGGGAATACTGAGAATCGGTAACTTCAGAAAGAAAATATCCTTTATGCAACTAAATGATGATATGTGTACTTGGGGACTATCTTGAAGCACACATGCAATTTAATTCATTAAACAAATACTTATTAAGCAATGACTGTATTCTAAGCACCTAAAAGTTCATATGTTCACAGGGATATCAAGATCATGCAGAAATATGACTTTGCCTTCAGGAATGCATCCCACGTCATCCGAAGCTACCTCTATCACAGCATTTACGTTATATTGTGATCATCTGTTTCCTTGTTTGTCTTCCCCAAGAGGCTGCAAGTTTCTCAAGGGCAGGGACCTCACTTTATCTTTGTATCTGTCTGATGTCCACAGTAGGATCAGTGTCTGATATATACCAAGATACCAATTGCCACAGAGTGGATTCCAACTCATGGGGACACCATGTATGTCAGAGTAGAACTGTGCTCCCTAGGGTTTTCAATGGCTGATTTTTGGGAAGTAGATCGCCAGGGCTTCCTTCCCAGGTGCCTCTAGGTGAACTCAAAAGGCCAACTTTTTGGTTAGCAGTCAAGCGCGTTAACCATTTGCACTACCAGCAGGGACTCCTGGATTCCTGTCTGGTATATAACCAAAAAAAAATCTATTGCCCACCCTATAGGACAGAGTAGAACTGCCCTGATAGGGTTTCCAAGACTGTAAATCTTTACGGAAACAGACTGCCACATCTTTCTCCCACAGAGCTGGTGGGTTCGAACTGTCGAACTTTCGGTTCGCAGGTGAGCACTTAACCATTGCACCACCAGGGCTCCTTGTCTGATATATAAAAACCAAACCTGTTGCTGTCGATTCCAACTCACAGTAACCCTAAAGGACAGAGTAACCCTGTTCCATAGGGTTTTCAAGGAGTGCCTGGTGGATTCGAACTGCTGCAATTTGGTTAGCAGCTGTAGTAGCTCTTAACCACTACACCACCAGGGTTTCCATCTGATACATAGCAGGGGCTAAATAAAATATTCCTTGAATTAAAAAAAAATGACAGAATGGAGAAATGGGGTTTCTCCCTTTCTTTTTGGTGCCCATACTTAACCACTTTTTAAAAAATATTTTGTTGTGTTTTCGGTGAAAGTTTACATAGTAAATTAGGTTCCCATTTAACAATTTTTATACAAATTGTTCCACGGCATCGGTTACATTTTTTACCATGTGTCAACATTTTCATTATTTCCATTCTGTTTCCATTAACCTAGCTTCCCTATCCCTCTTTCTCCTGTCATCTTTCTTTTAGGGTGAATGTTTACTGTTTGGTCTCATATAGTTGATTATTTAAGAGAGCACAGTATTCACAGGTGATATTCTTTATAAGTCTATTATTTGGATGAAAGGTGACTACTGGGAGGGGCTTCAGTTCCAAGTTCAAAGGGTATCTTAGGGTGATAAAGACTTACACTTTCTAACAAACTTGTTTACTTTTTGTTTTGTTTTTTGCCTGTCTACCGCTGGACTATAAGCTCCGTGAGAGCAGGGATCTTTGTTTTGTGCACTAAATGTCTTCCAAGTGGTACAAGCGTCCAAAACATATCCAATAAACATTTGTCAAATGAATGATTATTTTGTTGTAAAGACTGCCAAGAGGGAGAATTTCTGGCATTTGACCTGATAACATCTCCAGTGCCTCTTTAGACATTCCTGAGATTAGCTGAAATCTTGAAATACACATCTGATTATTCTGGCTCTACTGGAGCATCTTTAGTCATAGTCCTCTATAGTAGGATTTAGCAACTATTTAGAGATCTTCCTTTTTCCTGCAGGAGCATATGTTAGCTTCCCTTCATGGAAGGAGTGGGAGGTAGGTGGATGGCAACTTACCAGGATACCAATTTTTGATAATAATCATCTGTTGTCGCCCCAGCCCACGAGGGAGCCAATCTCCTCACATTCCTGGCTCACAGAAGTGAAGAGATCCCTGACTGTAGGCCTCCCACAATCCACGGAAGTGGCAGTCAAAGCAGGCCCCCACTCCCGGACAAGTCTGACGGAACCAAGAATCAGCGTGTAGCCCAACACAAAGGAACCCAATGGCTGTCTAGAGAGCTTTCTTGAGATTTTGAAATAAAAGATTAAGAAGTCAGTCAATACTGGGATAGGAAAAAGCCCGATACATATTACATGGCAGGGGCATCTTTAATGGTTGTTTGTTAGCTGCTGTTGAGTCGAATGGAGATCACGTGTTTGCAGAGTAGAGCTGCTCCTTAGGGTTTTCAAGGCTGTGATCTTTCAGAAGTAGATCACCAGCCCTGTCTTCCAAGGTTAGAACTGCCAAACCTTTCAGCTAGTAGTTGAATGCTTAACCATTTGCAACACCCCCCTGGACTCCTCTTAAACTGTAGAATTCTAGAATGCAGATGAAGGAATTCCTACTACTGGGGCCCTCAAAGCTGTACTAATAGTTTAGCTTTTCTGGAGTTTCCTAATACTTATTTGTATAACTCTTTGCCTTTCTATGAGCTAACTTGTGGAATATCCTGTTCCTTGTAACCAAAATACAGCCTACTATGCTTGCCCCTGAGAACAGAAGAACTCTTACCCGAAGGTCAATCCTACTGCCACCGCGTGTCATTAATTGAACAGTATTTATTGACTGCCCTTCATTTTCTGCCCCAGGTGCACCCACGCAATCAGGCCACTTTTTGCAGGTGCACTACAGTCAAATAGTCCTTGTCCCAGGTGGCTTGTTTTCTTCCCTACACTCGGCCTCTTGTTTTGGTTGTCTTCATTTGGCATCCTGTATTGGACACGGTTTTAGTTTACCTGGCTCTGTACTGGCACCCCCTCAAGGTACCCATAACAATTTCCTGTTAATTCCACGTACCCAACCTTGGATGAGAGACTGTTCCTCTTTGAGGCCCATCCTACAGTCAGTCTCATTTTTTAGTTTTTTTTTTTCAGTACTCTATTATTTTACTGTTCTTTAGGTGGAAGTTTATAAAGCAAATTAGTTTCTCATTAAACAATTAATACACAGATTGTTTTGTCACATTGGTAGTCTGACTTTTCTATTCAACTCTAACAAGATCATCCCTCCTCAGAGTGGACAAACCCTCATCAGAGTGGACAAAAAGAAAGATGGCCTATCTCTGCTGCTTTTATTTGTATGGTGAGCTAGAACTTTCTGTCAGCGCTGTGAGTTTAGCTGCAAAGAGAAGTAAAATCTAAAGTGCTATTCTGGTAGGGGAAAATCACGATCCATTACTTGAAACATCAGTGTTTACGGTCTCAGCGTGTTAGCAGTGGTGTGTCTTGTTAGGTGTCCACTAGGGTACATACAGAAATGTGTTATTTCCGACCTTAACCCTGACATATTAGGCCTTGGGAGCATGTACACCACCTGACGATACTGAGCAAAAGGGCCTGCTGAGAGAGAGACTTCCAGTGCCACCTGCAGACTCCAGAAGGGAGTGAAGCCAATGGCCCACTAAGTCGCTGAGTTGTGCCTCCCTGCCCAGGACCCTGAATAGAAAGAACAGGTTCTGTAGGTTCAATTCTGGGAAGGCTTCAAATGCTCCAGTTGTACGATTTTCCGGAATAAAATGATAGAACTCAAGCCCACCTAATGCTGATTGTACTAATTTTTTTTTTCTGTGTTCATAGCATGTTAAGTTTATTCATGAAAAACAAACTGAATACTTTTTAAAATTCAACATTTAATGGAACCACTTCATATAGTCAGCAATGGAAGCTCAGATATGCAAACTGGAATAAACAGAAAGAAATACTATGCATATATGTCTGTATACATTGACATGAAAAGATAATCCAGGATATTTAAAATGCAAAAATCAAGTTACAAAACAATGAGTAAGAGTCTACTGTTAAAGCAATTAAATACTGTTTCTTTCTAAGTTACATATTCATAGTGTTATTTTTGCAATTAAGTATTTTTTAATAAAAAACAGCAAAATTAATAATAATGTTCAAAACACATTTATTTACTAAATCACTTCGTGGTTGATATTACATAAGATGATTTCAACAAATAAAATGTTTAATGAAAGACTGGTATACAATGTACTTGTTTCTAGAAAAAAGCCTTACTTACAAGTTGAAGAACAAACATATGCTCTTCATTAAATGTAAGTTTTAGAACAACATTCATTGTACAGTATTACCATAGTAAAAATTTATCTTCCAATAGCTCAAGTATCCAGTGAAATATTCAGAGTTAAACCATTTTTTTTTTCAATCATATTCAGAAAATCTAATGTGTTTACTTGCTTGTTGAGTCTTTGCCAGTCTAATCTTCTCAGCTTTGGTGATTAACTACAGAGAAAGATAGCAGAAATCAGAATGCTTTGGATACTCAAAAAGGAAAAGATAATTATGACTAGAAAAATCTCACAATTATTAGCTTGAATGCTATCTGAAAAGGAGGAGTAAGGGAGACTAATAGTTAAGTTCAGGTCAAATCAATTACAGACAGCACTGTCTAGATTACGGCTTATTAAGTACAATGGATATTAAATCTTTGAATTATGCAAAACTCCCCACTTTAGTTCTACTTACTAAAAATCTTTCAATTATTAATAGTCACTACGCATTGGTAATTTTAAAAACTTTTTAGGAGGGTCCAGGACCCATATTTGTTTGTTATTTTATACTCCCCTGGGTATTAGTATTACCAAGACATTTCTTAAATAATTATATTGTGCTTGTTAATTTATATTTTGGGCTGAGCGCTCTGTGAAGTTTGCTTATAAATGTGAATTTAGAAAATCAAAAACATTCCGAACAAGGATAAAAGCTATTTACTACTTATTGCATCCTCTCATAAATTTTTGGATATTTTTTAATGAAATCAGATGAAATTATATGGAACTAAAAAAAAAATCATTTAAAATGTCTTAAATATTCCAAAAGCTTCTCCGATCGAAAAATTTAAAATATCTTACTTTGGAGTAAATGCAAATCTTTCTCTCTTAAAAATGTAGATTCAATGAGTATTCATTAAATTAGTTTCTCTAAGTGTTTGGTGCCATTAAGATCCTGTACTTTCAAACGTTTCTATTTATGAAACAAATACTGCTAAAGACAAGCCTGATCGTGCAACAGGTAAAAGGTGAGGAAAAGAACTCTCCAACACAATGATTGTTGTTATCGTTAGTTGCTGTCCAGTCCATTCTCGCCCATGGCGACCCCATAGTGTCTTCAAGGCTGTGTGACCTTTGGGAAGCAGATCTCCAGGCCTGTCCTCCGAGGCCTCTCTGGGTAGGCTGGAACCCGCAACCTTTCAGCTAGTAGTTGAGCAGTGAACCATTTGTGCGGCCCAGGGACTCCAAAACGGTAACAGAGCAACTCACTGTGCTCCAACTCAATGTATACAACTCCATAGCCGATGTTTATTTCCTTACCTCCGATTTAATTTTCAAAGATAGAATCTTGCTAAATTTCTAAAAGGGGAACAACTGTTAACTCCTAGTTTAAAAAAAAAAATTTTTAAAAAAAAAAATATATATATAAAATTTCAGTGAAATTTCACGCCAATTACAAGTATTATTTAACAAACTAAGTTAATTTCACAGTTACCAGCTCTTGATTAATGATTTTAACATTTAAATAATCTCAAGCAGTTTGAAATTAACACCTCATAGACCTGAAAGAGTCCTTAGGAAGGAAGGAGGCCTCCCCATCTCAGCAAGTTCTTCTCTATTCATGAGAACAGAATTAACAAAGACCAGTAGGAAAATCCTCTCCCAACCCCCTACAAGTTCTCTTAAATTCCAAAGAATCCCAGGTGATAGAGGGCTGATTAAAGACATCTGATTTTTAAGTTAAAAATAAAATAAAATTATATATATATATATATACACATATACAAATATGACCCCGAAATCAACAAACCTAGAATACAAGCATACCTTTTAAATTGCTAACCAAGCATAAAAAGATGCATATTATTTTAGATTTTTCTGACTTTTATAACATAAAATTTTAAATTAGTTATTATGTGCCCTATTTTGTATTAACCTTTATATGTATAATAATTTGTTTTTAAAGAATAAACTTGACAGCCAAACTAGCCACAATCATTATTTTATAAATTACCCAGTATCATTTTATACTGACACAAAAATAAAATTAGTGAACAAGGAGCTTGCTTTGAACTGTTTAATTTGCTTAAGTTTGTTAATAATGCTTGTTGACGCTCCAAGAGAAAAAGGCATTAAGCTTATCATTTCTATAGGGAACATTATGCATGGTCTCTCAATCTTATCTGTGGAGCCACATATCTTTATAAACTACACTCTAATACATTATGTTTTTACTCTTAAGACAATTTTCAAATAATCATTACACTACCATCAAGCTACCAAACACAGCAGTCAGAAATCAAGACTTTAACTTTGAAGTACATCAGTAGTTAAAAAAAAATAAATAAATAAAAATAAAAAAGTAAAACAACTCTAAATTAAACTTATGTACCCTTTTGGGGAAAATAATTTAATTTCATGCATTTTGAGATCTAGATAAATGATAGTCCCTACCAATCTAAAACACAGTATATACTCTGTAAATCTTTGTTGTTGTTAGGTGCTGTCGATGACTACATACTCCTATTGGAAGAAACTGATCCTCCAAAACTTTTAGGCTACAAAAAGAGAAAACAAATACGAATTGATTACCTTCTCGGTGCCTCTTTTCTTTTCCCGAGGCTGATTAAGTTTGGCCTGCCTGTCTACCAAAATCTTCTGCCAATATCGCTGTTCATGATCACCTTAAAAACAAACAAAAACGTTAATTACCAAACACGAAGACACAAATGAAGAAACATATTCAAGGCATTACATCTCAATAACTGAACTAGAATAGTTACTTTATTATATATAGTATTTACATATTAAGAGTATAAAAGCAAAATTACTAATTTCATGTCAAAGTCAGACAATGTAACACAATAACCTGCAATAAAAATTGTTGAAAAAGAAGTTTCTATGAATTTTACCAGAAAGGACCTCGAGTTTCCAGCTGTGCTTCTTTTTAATTTCCGTGTATGCATTTATTACTGCTTGAGCATCCCCAGGAGTCTTAAATCTTACATGGCATTCTGTATCTCCTTCTAGCAAATCAACATAAACAACTTCTGAGATCGCTGCCAAAGTATCCTGTATTAGAGTTCAGTAGAAACACTTAAAATAAATAATAAAAATGTTTCATAATAATCATAAAATTATCCTAAAGGTTGCATCAGAATGTACTATCCAAGTAAGCCACTGTGAAACCTAAGTATATATCATATATCTAACATTTTTTAAAACTACACAAAAATACTCTGAAAAACACACTTGGAAAAAGAAGACAGTCTATTTAACATTAACTCTATAATCATAATTTACTTTCGTTACACCTTAAAATCTGAATGAGAATATGAATATTCCATAAGGACAACAGATTTGTAGAGCACAATGTACAAATACTCCCCACCTCCCCTCCTCTCCCTAAAAGAGTTCTCAGTCTTAGAGTAGTAAGTTGGGAGAGAGAATTTTTTTTTTTTAATTGGAGAAGGTATTTTTACTTGTGGTTGTTAGTTGCTGTCAAATCAATTCCTACTCAAGGCAGCCCCTTGTGCAGAGTAGAACTGCTCCATAGCGTTTTCAAGGCTGTGACCTTTTAGAAGCAGATCGACAGGACTGTCTTCAGAAGCACCTCTGAGTGGGTTTGAACCGCCAACCTTTCCCTAGGAGTCAAGCACTTAACCTTTGCGCCCCCCAGAGACTCCAAGTTCTTACTTACCTGTACAAAAATCACTTATGACTTGAAATATACATGAAAGTGTTCAACTTTTTATAAAAAGCCATGAAAAAAAGCTTAATAAAACCCACCAAAATCCTAAATTCCCCAGTGGATCAAGTAGAACACAGCTTAAGAGGTATTATTTTCTGATAAAATACCAAAGGAACCTCGTCTGAACAAGTTGTCATCAACCAGCAGGGAAAATTTTACTTATAATGCCTGCAGTGATGGCAAATTAAGAAGATTCCTACATTCCTAATCAGTTTTTTCTTCACAGCAGGTTCTAAAAAGCATATAAAGCCTCTATGCAGGAATGTTACAAATTCTTAATTCATCAACTTCCATTCATAAAGCTAAAAAAAAAAAATAACTAATTCCCATCTGAAAAAAGGAGTTTTATTAATTTCTCCTCCCTTTTGGGTTTTACTCCCTTTTGGAGGACACAACTAATTTAGATTACTTTTAGATGTAGAATTTTTAGATCTTTGAATTATGGAAAAATTAACTGAGCGATACTTAGAATTATTTTACTATAGAACAAGAAATGTTTATTTAGTTAATAATAAAGACTATCTAGCAAAAATCTGTACAACTCTAGAAGACAAGGACAAGGTCTTAATTCACCCCAACATTTAGCATCAGAAAACAGGTGCTTATTAAATGTTAGCTAAATCAAAATAAATTAACTGGAGAAAAATATACATGACAATTCTTTCCATTTCTCTACTTAGTTAAACAATACTAAATTTAGAGACAAAGAAAAAAAATCAGTATTAAACTGAGGAAATCTGAACGTATTCACTAGTAGTAGTGAGAGTTTTGTAACCGATTTGTCAAACAGATTAGACTGCTACAACTCAGAAGATATTTACTAAATATCCATTATAATGTCAGGCTAATCTCCTGTTTTAAAACCCTTCTAAGAATGACAAATTAGCCTGGTAATCACAAGGACAAGTCACAGACAGCAGTAACCACCATCATAGCTCAGTTTTTGTTCCAGCAAAATGTAAGTAACTATTATAGTGGAGTTATTTTGTGATTTCGATTATCATAAACAATTTGTAATTGATGTAATTACTATTTAGATAATAAAAACTTTTTGATAAATATAACTAAACCTATGTCAGTGATTCCAGATAACAAGTTTTTATTAATTTTTCCATTAAATCTTTTGCATTCTAACTAAGCACGGCCAACACTCATGTCCCTCAATTTTTCAGCTTTCTTATCCGGAATTCTACATTGGTACCACACTCTAAAATGCAAACTGGTGGGACTAGCCAAATTCCTCAACAATATGGGATAGAGAATTCAAAATCTGTTTTATTGACAGCTACAAGATTTGAGGACAGGGTTTCATACAAAGAGTGCATGCAGATGATCACAGTGAGCAAACACCTCAATGCTTACTTAAGTTTAAAAAAGTGACTGGTTTATGCAAAACCAAACCAACATGCTACACAGGCTTATCAGTATAAAAGAATTCTAAAAATTTTGGTATAATATAGATGAATACTTTACATGGTTAAAAAATAGAGTGTCTCACCTAAACGTCTGACAGGGTGAGAGTAAATAAGATACGGTACTCTTACACAAAGCAGTATGACACAATTAATAATAAGAAATAGCACTGTATGTGTTGATGCAAAAGTCTATAGAAAATAAATTGTATACAGTGAAAAAAGAAAACTGTAGAACACTTATGTAGGAAACTGTAGCAATCTGTAGTTTAAATCATGTAGAATAGTGGATTTATTTGCACATGTATGCAAAATTTTGTAATTTTTAAAAATACTTTATCCATTTCAGCAACTGTTTTTCAAATAAGTTTGCATAATGCTGTTTACAATCAATCAACATGGACTGAAAACATTTAACCAAAAACTAAAAAAGTGAAATAAAAAAAAAAAGCCTCTTTCCTCCAAAAAACCCTACACTTCAGGAAAATATGTTTAATCTTAAATAGGATTAACAAACAATAAATTAGTGTTAAGTGAAAAATATGTATAATCCCTGTTTATGCCAAGAGTAGTTTTGACCTTTTTTTAAAAAGTAATTACATAAGTCTTCTAAGAATCTACTGAAATTTAAGAGCTCTACTGAAAACTTACAGATTCTCTAGTTTGCTCCCAAACCAGACAATATCAGATGATTAAAATTTAAAAGTAATGCCAGACCAACTATAATGCTGATTACATCTTCAAAAAATCTGGTGCTGCTTTTCTAAAATTCATTTTCACTGAAAATAGAAAAACGTCCCCCCAAAAAATATCAGGGAAACATTTTACTATATCTTTTAGTTATAAATGTCATTGTAGTTCTTCATGCAACTACATGGCAGCCAACAATTAGAGGCACCAATAAATACGAGCATAAACTTTAATTTTCCTATAGAAAAGGATGTTTAAACCGTACTCACTGTAAATTTGATCCACTGAGAAATTTCGGTCTTTAGATTTTGCTTCAAGTTAAACCTAATGGTTACTACAGAATCAAAAAGCTACTAGAAGTTTACTACAGAAGTAAAAATTCTGATTTGCTTAATTTTTCCATATTCAGAACATTTTTACACAGAAGAGTTACTAAGAGGAGAGAGTGACAACTACCCTGGGGGCTCATAGGCATTACCCGGACTTGTTTCCTGCCAGGTAGGGGCTCTGCGCTAATGATCTTCACAATCACTCCACTCACAAACTGTGGTCCCATAGCATTAACCTCCTGGGGGCGACATTCTTCACTGTTGGCTATTGATTTGAAAAGGAAAAGACCAGATATAAATCTCTTACATTTAACAATTTAACACTTAGGGGGACCGCTTTACGATAACAACAATAATTGATTCCTTGATTTCTTAGCCTGATTTAAATCATTATATTATCGTATTATATTTCATACTGTTAATTTCAGATTACAAATGGAATAAAATAATTTTATTCCTCTAAACTCAAAACTTAATGTTAGGAGAGCATTTGTAAACCACTCCCCCATAAAAAGGCCTTCTTCCTTGAACCAAGTAACAAAGTAAAGAAATAAACAGGAATAAGATACTATCATAACATTCTATTACTTTATGACTTAAAAGTGAACATCTATTTTGACAAGTTATAGGAACTTAAAACATGTCCTAATATTGAATTCACAAGAATCTTGCTTTAATTAGTTCCTGTTTGGGGTTCACTCTATAGCATGAAACGTACAGGTGAGGAATTACAATCTTTATTCCTACAAACTTCTTCATCATAAACAAGACAATAGATATTTACAAAATCTGATTAATAAAGAAAACTACAGAGAAAACTGATTAATTAAAAGAGATAGTATTTAAAATTTGCCCTTCAAATATTCTAATATCAAGAAATCACACATCTGGACAACTTAACAAATTAATGATTTTTCTAATAAGGACAATTTTGTAATTAAGTTTTTTAAAAACTTAGAAATACCACTTGATATGTAAGTACCATATAACAAAGTAAAAGCTATCATAAAGATTTTTACTTTTTTCATTTTTCATTCCAGATTTATTAGGTTCGCCATGATCTGTTTCCATTTCTGACTCTGATTTTATTTGGGATATTGTTTTTTTTAAAGAGGCCATGCTGGCTTTTTGCAAAGCTAAATACTCCTTTTTCAAATCCATCCATTCACTCCTGTAAAAGTGGGGAAAAAAAGAAGCTATTAAAATACGGACAATAGATGACTAAATACACATACACAAGAAAATAAATCTAATTATATGCATTCAAAGTGACTTGCAACCACTCCTCCCCACAACTTTTCTTTAATATCTATACACTCAAATTATTTCCTGGGTTCTAAGTCCATCTAGCTTGTTTGTTTAGGGGAGTTCTGCTTGTCTCAACATTCAGATTAAATGTTTAAATTTGCAATGTTTAAATTCTTGAGTGTGCTTCAAATAATGGAATTTATGAAAGGAAAATTTAGAATTTATTCATTAATTAGCTAGTAAAATTTACTAGAATCATCAATTATTATTGGGGGAAAAATGAAAGATTAAAATGTACAGATTATTTGTGAAACAGCTTTCAATGAGAGATAACACTCCTTAGTATTTACTTGAATCAAAAGGAATTTCTAAGAAGAAAAAAACACCCCACGGAAGTAATTTATTTATTTACATGCATTTAACATGTGGATGTTTCTGCAAACAGCTAGAGCCCCCCCAGATAGAAACACAATGCCTCTACTGGCTCCACAGGAGCACTCATTGTTACCCTAATCTTTGCCATCAAACAAGCAGATAGGGATTTTTTGAGGAGGAGGATCTCCTGTGGTAATGGTTTTAGCTGTTAACATTGACATCTGTATACTTCAAAAAAAAAAAAAGTATCCAGATCCACCCAGGATCATACATTCCCTGAGAGCTGATACATTAAAATAACAAAAGGCCCTTGTAATGATTCTCTGAGATAAAAAGGCAAAAGGAATTCAGGAGTTGAAAATAGTATAAATACAAGTGCCTGAAGGTCTTGCCTTTTAACCTCCTGGAAAAGAACTGAAGCCTTTAGATTCCAATTCAGGAAGGTAAAGGAAACGTTCTTCAGAAAGGTATGCTATTTTTTTGTCTTTTCTCTCAATGTGGATGGATTTCCTTCAACTTTAACAAGGAGGTCCTTTCTGCTACTTTTAAAAAAGTAAGTGCTTCCTTGTTTTAGTAGAAGTGAATTCAACTTATCTCCAGATGGACAATGTTACTAATCTCTGTATTTTTAAAGGCCTAAGGGATCCCCTTTGCTTTAACATGGGGGTACCTGCTGTGTAAAATAAAAGTAAGTGCTTCCATGTTTCAGTGGAGGTGTCTCCAAACCGACACTTGCTCTTTTTTTTGTTTGTTTGACGTAGGACTTTCAATTTTTGTTACAACTTAAGGATGTTTATGATTGTTTAAGTTTGTCAAGACTGGGCTCCCCACCACTTAAACGTGGATGTACTTGCTTTGAAACTAAAAAAGTAAGTGCTTCCATGTTTTAGTGATGGTGAGTCTTCTTTTTAAATTTCTACATGACTTCAAGAGCACAGAACCGACTGTAAAGGGACCCCCTCTACTTTAACATGGAGGCACTTGCTGTGACTTATACTAAATAAGTGCTTCCATGTTTTAGTGTGGTGAATCCTAACAGAAATCTTCAGTTGCTTTACACCCATGTTACATTATACGGTGAGGGCAAGTACTGGCTACGGGCCATTACTGTTGCTAATATGCAACTCTGTTCAATATACACTGGAATTGCACTTTAGCAATGGTGATGGAGTGTGTATGTCAATTGCCAACAAGTAACTAACATTTGTACCAGACTTACTTTGATAGTACTCTTAATGGTATAACCTCTTCTCCCATTTTATGTCTCTCTTTATGTTTTTTCTTATGCTTCCTTTTTGCTTTTAAGAGAGATCCATCTTTGATATCTCTGGTATCCTTTTCCTCTTCTGTAGAGACCTCTAAATCTTGACATATTAAAAATCATCTAGTTAGACATTTTGGATATGAAACGGTTACAGTGTAACCTTATTTTATATTATGATAATCTTGAAGTTTTACCTTTGTTTTCTTTGGTAACTTCTTTAACTTCTTTTTTAATGTTTTCTTTTTGAGTCAATTTTTTTACTTTAGATCTGGGAGCTAAGCATTCTGTGTCTGCGAAGGCACTCCTTTTCCTCTTCCCGGTTCTGACTTCAGGTAAGTTGGACACTTCAGCTTTTTCCCTTTTTTTCTTTTTCTTTGAGGGTGGCTTTTGTGCTTCAGTTACTTCTACATCAGACCCCTCAGATGTGGTCCTGGATCGTTTCAGTTTACAGACGTTCTCATTGCTTGTGTCCATGTTTGCATCTTTGGTCGGGACATTGTCTTCCTTCTTCACTCGGCCTTTCTTCTTTTTTTTCTTCTTCTTTTCTTCTGTAACAATGCCATCATTAGTTTTATTAAGCTGAAATATGAATATATTAAAATATTAAGCAAGTAACTTACCAGGTACTCTTAGAGCTGGAATGGGTTTATTTTTCACTGTCTTAGGAAATATCCCAGGTTTTCTTGGTGCCTCTTCTGGTGGATTGTTAAGAAACTGTAAAAAATGGTCACAAAATTTACTATATAACAAATCGCTAATTTTTTTGTGTTTTTCTCTTTTAGAATCTTGGACCTACCTCAATAGCTTTTGCTGCTTGTTCTTTTGTTTCAAATTCCACAAAGGCGAATCCCTTTGGGTCTCCAGTAGACTTATAATGTGGTATGCTTATATAAACAACATTGCCACATTTACCAAATACTCTTTCAATCCAGCTGTGATTAACATTTTTGGGAAGTAACTCCTAAAATAAATTGAAAGCAGTCATTATTAAAATGTAAAGAATTACATATTTTCTGTCTTACTTAGGAAAAAGCTCAATAAACTTTAAATATTAAAATGCTTCTGTGTCACTTTTTAACTGGTCACCTGGGCTTTGGAGTTTTTTCTACAATATGGCTTCTTACCACATACACTGTCCGCTCATCTTCATCCTTTGGTCTTTCACCTAGGGGCTTTTTCCTCCTGATCCTGGTGCCTTCTAAATCCAGCTTTTAAAAAAAAGCACATTAAATTAATAAACTGAATAAAAATAATTAGGAGATAATAAATTAAAATGAATCTTACCTCTACAACTGCTGAACTTTTCAATGCCCTGGCAATTAATTTACCATCAGTGGTCAATTTTTTCATTTTGTTAAATGACACAAGAAGTGATATATCAACATCTAGCAAGAAATGCAAAAGTAAATAAATGGTAAAACAAGCAACAAGGTAACTAACTGTCCCTCTATACTGGACATGGGTTATCACTCAAATTTTAACAAATGTCCATTAAAATTGGTAGTGACCAAAAGCTCCGATTTCCTAGACTGCACAAGATTATTGTAATTCTGGAAAAGGTGAGAGAACACTAGCTGAATTAAGGATACCACATGCATAATTATATCTCTGCATTCCCAACTCAAAAGATGAAGGAACATTATTAGAAAATCATTAAAAGACTATATACTAAAAGCTTAGTACAATAAAAAAGCAAGCATTTAGCCTTAGTGAAATGACCAAAAAAAAATAGTTGGAATTTATTAAAAATCATGCAATGGTTGTGTGTGGTTATATGAAATATTAAAAATAGATGGCCAAGAATTAAATTGTATGCTTTAATGAAGTAGGGGTGTGTGCGTGTGTGTATATATATCCACTACGTTTTGCAATACTGTACAAAGTTTGAACTTCGGGGAGTCCAAGAACTGGTTCCATTATTGAAATAAAACTTACATCCATCTCTAGATTTTTCTATCTGCTCTCGAAGAAATCGATCCTTGTGAAGATTGGCATCTCCAAACCAAAAGTCCACTTGCTTAGCAATATCTGCAAGGACCTGTTTAACTCGAGACCGTTTCTTTTTTTCTACATCTTTTTTCTTTTCAATGTTTTCCTCTTCCATTACTTTGTCTTGACTTCCATTTTCAGTTTCCATTCTTGTGAACGAAAAAAAGTATTTAAATTACCAGAGGTGATAGTTAAATATACAAGAACATTTAGACTGGCTTTTACTTAATTGTTTAAGGGAATTATGGCTGTCAGAAGATTTAAGTTTTTTCCAGGATAACACTTCCCAAACATTTTCCATAATTAAGACTTTCATTCACTGGCCTTGTGTTTTTTCTTAGAGCTCCTTCCTCGTTCACTTTTCATAAACCTTGTTTTCACTTTTTAAATAATTTTTCTCCTGTGTCATGGATCAGGTTTTATATAGTCTTTCATGTCTTTTAAACTACAGTCTCACAAAACTACACTAGTAAGTCAGTAAGCTAAACAAGAGCAAGGGACTCAGTCATTCCCCACCTCAACAAAGTTTTATATACATGAAGGAAATAAAATATTGATTCTCGATTTTTATAAACGTTAATTTCTGTTTACTGGAAGCAAAATTCAACAGCTAAATTGAAGATTCAGCCTTCACTTTTTCAGGTGGTGCTGCCATCCCAGTGTTCACAATTCCCAACTTCCTTTTTCTCCATTAAAGGGAAGGCATTACTTTGCATGCCTCTTTTCTCTTGCCTCCCTCAGCTCCAGCCATGCTGGTCTCCTTGCTGTTCCTGAAACTCACCAGGCAAACTCAACTGAGGGCCTTCTGAACTTGCTGTTCTTTCGGGAACACTTACCCCAGATAACATGCAACATGCTCACTCTCACTTATTTACAAACTCTGTTCAAATGTAACCTCAATAAGGTTTTCTCCCACAACTGTATTTAAAACTGGAAACTTCTGGACAAACAGACACTCTGAATCTCTCGTGTCTTATTTTCCCTAGCATTTGTCACCTTCTATCATTACTACAGAGCCCTGGTGGCACAGTGGTTAACAGCTCAGCTGCTAACCAAAAGGCTGGCAGTTCGAATCCGCCAAGCTGCTCCTTGGAAGCCCTAGGGGGCAGTTCCACTCTGTCCTACAGGGTCGCTATGAGTTGGAATAGACTCCACGCCAACAGGGTATCCTTACTATGGAGTCCCTGGGTGGTGCAAATGGTTACCTCGCTTGGCTGCTAACTGAGAAGTTGGAGGTTCAAGTCCACAGAGAGGCACCTTGGAAAAAAGTCCTGAAAATCGACTTCCAGAAAAACCAGCCATTGAAAACCCTAGGGAGCACAGTTCTACTCTGACACACATGGGGTCACCATGAGTCAGAGTTGACTAGACAGCAACTTTAAAAAAAAAAAACATTACTATAAATTTGTTTATTGCTTATCCTTCCTAGAATGCAAGATGTATAAAATCAGAGATTTTTGTCTGTTTACTGATGCATCCCCAGTGCCTGGCATAGTAGTCACCCAAAAATTTGTTGAAAGAATTGCGTTATTTTACTTGAATCACGAGAAGAACATACAAAAAAATGAGCGTATAAGCAAATGATTAACATCAGTCCTGGGATGATACAGGACTACCTGAGAATAACTTAGTTCTCCCATAATATGGTTGCCTTGGGAATAATAAAGATAAATGGGGATGGTTGTGTCTGTCTTCCTTGTTTCACCTGGGTGGGGACAGCTGGCATACAGGCCTTAGGTCTATGTAACCAAAACAGCATAAAAGACTGGTGGACAAAGGGGTTAAGCTAAAGTTTTTATGTGTCAACGTGACCTAACACACCTTAGCTCTTTTCTGTGGCTGCTATACATGCCTGTTGTGGGTAACGGGGCAAAAAGAAAAAAACAACGGTATAGATTTGGGTAACTGCTGTTCCTCTCAAAGAGATGAAGATGCTACAGCTGTTATATCTTCTGCCTCGCATTCTTTAAAGCACAGTATTAGATCAAAGCCTATTTGTGTCTCCTGAGTGACTGCCAGCTATAGCCTGTAACTACAGCAGTGATGACATAATGTCTTTTTAAAGTGATAAATTCAGTAAGACAGTACTGCCCTTAATGTAAAACCCACTGCTAAAGTTAACTGCAGCTCATGGCAACCCCATGTGTTACAGAGGAAAACTGCTCCACAGGATTTTCTAGTCTGTAATTTTTACAGAAGTAGGTTGCCAGGCCTTTCTTCCATGGCACATCTGGGTGGGCTTGAATAGCCAACCTTTCGTTTAGTAGCTGAACGCAAACTGCTCACCATCCAGGGACCACTAGGTGAAGGCCCTTAATGCACTTCACCTCAAATCTCAACTAAACATGTATGCTCACCAAAGTCAACAGAAGAGTCTTGACATTTTTAGAAAAACCTTTGGTTCATCAGCCAAGTACCAATTTTGAAAATATACACGTAATAAAATATTTAAGTTGATGTTAGCTGAACACACACAAATGCAGCTACACGTCAGAATCAATAATTAGAAAAATAATCAAGTGTCATTTAGTACTGTATAAACCACGTTTCTTGCCTCAAACTCTCACTTCAATCCCTCCTATCAGGCTTTCCTTTACACCATGCTAGTGAAACTGCAGACAAGATCATCAAGGTCCTCCACTGACATTTACAGTCATTTATAGTCAATAATGTCCTCCTTGAACACATTTTCTGCACATGGCTCTCAGGACAGTTTGTCTCCTGAATTTCCTTTTCTGGACCCTCCTACTCTGCTCTACCTTTGAATACTGCCTTATAACTGTACTTGGTCCTGGGCCTCCTTCTTACCTACGAGCTCATCTCTTGAGTCTCCCTGGCTTTAAATGTCATCTTTATGCTGATGTTTCACAAATCTATGTTTGCCAGCTCTGACTTCGATTTGTTCCTGACTCCAATATTTAATTGCCCACTTGACACCTGCACTTGTTTATCTAAAGGGTACCTCGAATTTAACATGGCAAAATCAGAACTCTTGAATTTTAAGAAATCTATTTCTTCCTTAGTTTTCCCCATTTCAGAAAACACTATTTATACAATTGCCCAGAGGGTAAAAACCTTGAAATCATCCTTCATTCCTCTTTTCCTTATACCCACAGCCAATTCATTAGCATTTCTGTTTGCTCTACCCTCAAAGTATATCCTGAATATGTACCCTTTTCATCTCTTCCATCACAACCACCTGGTCCAGTTTACCATCGTGTCTGGCCTGGACTACTGTAAAAACCAAAAACAAAAAAATAAAAACAAAAAACCAAACGCACTGCGATCGAGTCAATTTTGACTCATAGTGACACTAACTGGACCAGGACTACCACAGGAACTTCTTAATGGGTCTGCAGCTTCTACTCTTCACTTATAATCAATTCTCCATGTAACAGTAAAAATAATCATTTAACATTTAAATGGGATCCTGTCAACCCCTGCACAAAATCCTCCAAAGGATCACAAACGGAGTAAAATCCAAAGTCTTTACTGTGGTCTACTAGGCCCTATTTGTCTGGCCCGGGATAATCATCTCCTACAATTCTTAACAGCAGGCTAACTCTAGCCACCTCATACCACCTTTCTGTTCCCTAAACATGCTAAGGCCATTCCTACTTTTTGCTCTTGCTGTTCCCTTTGCTTTCTCTACCGCATTTGTAATAGACGACTTCCTTGTTCATTCATGTCTCTGTTCAAATGTAATTTCTCAGAGAGGCTTTCTCTATTACCTAATCTAAAATAAAATAGCTCCCTCCTTGCCAACCTTAGCCCTACCTATCCCCTCAATCACCACTTTCTATCCTTTCATCCTCTTATCATTACCTGGAATTATAATTTTATTGTTTGTCTACTCCGCTAGAATGTAAACTCTGTGAGGGTAGGAACTTTGGCTTGATCACTAAGTACTTGTTGAATAATTAAATAAATACATTTACAAGTAAAATGTAAAGTGTTAAGCCTTTCAAATTCTCTTGTAAGGAGGTCCGATATAAACAAAATACAAATGTAGGGTATGATTAGCACTATACCTGGCTCTGTTGCTTATTTTCCCTCCAGAAAACCATAAATCACAAAGGGCAGACTGCCAGCTCTTCAAATCCTTTCCTGGTCAAAGCCCACCATGTAAGGAAATAGGGGGCAGAACTGCATAAGTACAGAAAGTCACAATTCTCCCAAAAACAAGGCCTTTCCCTTCATTCTTATATCTCAGCCCAGAGAGCCTGCTTCATTTCTTCTCCTTACTTTTGTGGCTTGCGTTATTTTTAAGTTCAGAAACTCTTGTATAGCATGCATGAAGTACGTCTGCAATTTGGATCTTAAAAAATATATTCTGCACATAGTTTATAAAGAAAATGTTCTACATTCTGCTTTGGCGAGTAGCGTCTAGAGTTTTAAAAGCTTGTGAGTAGCCATCTAAGATACTTCACTGGTATCACTTCGTCTGGCGCAAGGGAGAATGAAGAAAACTAAAGACACAAGGGAACGATCAGTCCAAAGACTAATGGACCACAAGTACCACAGACTCCGTCAGACTGAGTGAGTTCACCACAACTAGATGGTCCCTGGCTACCACCACCGACTGCTCTGACAGGGATCACAATAGAAGGTCCCGTCCCATTCAGAGCTGGAGAAAAATGTAGAACAAAATTCCAACTCACAAAAAAAGACCAGACTTACTGGTCTGACAAAGACTGGAAAAACCTGAAAGCATGGCCCCTGGACACCTTTTAGCTCAGTAATGAAGTCATTCCTGAGGTTCACCCTTCAGCCAAAGATTAGACAGGCCCATAAACCAAA
The DNA here is from genome assembly GCF_000243295.1 of Trichechus manatus latirostris. Lineage (NCBI taxonomy): Eukaryota > Metazoa > Chordata > Mammalia > Sirenia > Trichechidae > Trichechus > Trichechus manatus. The sequence continues at coordinate 3,302,325 of NW_004444086.1, forward strand.
ACGAGACTAAATGGACACACCAGCCCACGGGCAAGGACAAGTAGGCAGGAGGGGACAGGAAAGCTGGTAATGGGGAACCTAAGGTCGAGAAGGGGAGAGTGTTATGTCTTGGGGTTGGCAACCAACGTCACAAAACAATACGTGTATTAATTGTTTAATGAAAAGCTATTTTGCTCTATAAACCCTCATCCGAAGTACAATAAAATAAAAAAAATATGTTCTGCAAATGATCGAATATACCTTCAATTTAAAGAAAAATATGGATTAAGCAGAAAGTAACATAAGAATGGTACAATTTAGCTTCTCGGGGGCAGTTTCACTATGTCATATAGGATTGCTGTTGAGTATAGCATCACTCTGAGTCAGAATCAACTCCATGGCAATGGGTTTTCATTTTTTTTAAAGAGTCAGAATCAACTCAATGGCACACAACAACATCATAATGACTAAATAGGATCAGGAAGTTACAAGGCAGTATTTTTGTCAGTCTTGGTCTGTAAAGTCTGCATTTTTTCAATGTTCTGTGATAACAAATGTGTGAATTGTCATTCACGGACAAATCAAACTAATTATCTTCCCTCCCCAGGCCTAGTCCTCCTTCCACCACTCTCATCTTATTTAAGGATGCCACACTCTACTGAGCTAACCAATCAATCTACCTATTGACTAGTTGTGTGAATCTTGGGCAAGCTTGCCCAAGTTACCTCGTCTCTCTGTGGTCTATAAAATGAGGACAAACATCATTCTTACCTAATAGGGTTGTTGTGAGGACCAAAAAAAGGCACATACAGCGCTACAAACTGCTGTTACATACTAAGCACTTAACGGATTATTATCATTTACAATTTGTCTCTATATTCTATCAATTCAACCTCTGAAATGGTTCACATTTCCATTTAGTGCTCTCCATTACTACTGTCACTATAATATGGTAAGGGGACAGTTTACATAAATTGTTCTCGAAGTCATCCATCCTTGTGCAACTTGTCTAAAACACAGATCTGATTTTTGACTCTACTGGTTCTTTGATGTCAACCTCAAGTCAAAACTTTCAACATTAGAATTCCTTAGCACCCTCCTGTAACAAAATATATAAATCTAATTTTTCTTTCTTTTCTCCCTTTTTATTTTTTGTTAAATGAATTAGTGGCATCCAACTGGCTTCTAAATGGAGACTTTAAACAAACAATAAAAAGTTACTGTGTAACAATGCCCCTAACCCATTGCCGTTTAGTGGATTCCAACTCATAGCGACCCTATAGGACAGAGTAGGGTTTCCAAGGAGCCGCTGGGGAGTCGAACTGCCAACCTTTTTATAACTTCCTGCATTTTGCCACCACGCACTCTATATTCTAATCCAGGGATTCTTAAACTGAAGTCCTTGGAACTTCAAACGGATTTCAAGAAGTATCATCAATTCCATGAAAGTGTTAAAAGAAAAAAAATTTTAAAGAATCACGACTCTTGTAAAAATACAATACAAATGAATATAAATACATATAAAAGATTGTACTTCAATAATTAATGAAGGAGCCAAAAACAAACAAAAACCCATTACTGTCTAGTCGATTCCAACTCATAGCAACCTTATAGGACAGATTAGAACTGCACCAGTTTCCAAGGAGCGGCTGGTGGATTCAAACTGCCGACCTTTTGCTTAGCGGCCGAGCTCTTAATCACTGTGAAACCAAGGCACCAAAGAGGAAATAGGTGTTAATAAGCAGTTCAAATGAGAATTCAAAGAGCTGACACATATATACGCAATTAGGAATGATGAATTAATTTGTTAATAGATGCGAAACTGATTAATCAGGGCAATAATTAAACTTGCATCTCCGCTGGACAACACTAATTTGCATTATCAGTTTTCTACAACTTACACAGTAGTAAAATAGTTCAATGACAATGAAAGGCATAGGTGGAAGGTGAACTAAACAGGTACTCATTAACTATTTTTTTTTTTCCATTTCAAAGTTTTTCAATTTTTCCTGACAAAATTATATGCAAAGTGTTCTGAAACGTAAACATGCACTTTTCCTGGGGGGCTTATTCATACCTTTTATCACATTTTGATAAGCATTGCTGTGCCAATAAATGTTAAGAACTATTGTTAGTAAGAACAATGGTCCCTAAACATTTTCTTGTCTTTGTGCCCGTGCCTGAAATGACTCTTCTGGCCTTACTTGCCTTTAAACACCTGATTCAACTTCCAAGGCCCCAGGTAAAACGTCATCTTTCTCTTTATGGTCTTACATCACCCCTTCTCCCCTAACTGACTGCTTCCTCACCTGCTTTCCCTAAAGATCTTTATTAGCATTCAGTACACTGTACTTAATCCCTGGATGGTGCAACCTGTTAAGTGCTGACTACTAACCTACAGCTTGGCGGCTCAAAACCCAGCCAAAGGCCTCGGAAGACAGGCCTGACGATCTAATCCTAAAAAGTCACGGCCCTGAAAATCCTATGGAGCATTACTAGTCTGCACACGAGATTGCTGGACGGAATCCACTCAAGAGCAACTAACACCACCACACTGTATGTATCATTTATTATTTGTTAGCTTCTTTTCATAACTGGATTTTCAACTGTTTGGGACAAGACTGTTGCTGTTAGATGCTGTCGAGTCCATTCCGACTCATACCAAGTCACTACATTTTCCATCCTCTAGCAACCGAGGTCAAACCCCAATCTCCCGAAATAGGCACTTTCCTTATTGCTACTTCCTCTCTCGGAACCCGTACTTCCGCAAGAATACCGCCACATGCGAGGCGTGCCCCAAACCTCCCAACGGCGGACAATATGCGCCCTCACACTCTGAAAACTGGAACTACAAGGGCAAGCCAGAGGACATTTGCGCACGCGCACACAGAAGTAGGACAAGGGCGCTGATGGGTTCGTGGGAGAGGGGCGGGGTGATAAGGAGGACAGATTATAGAATGGACCGCATGAAAAAGGACTGAGAGGAATTTTAGACCTCACCCAATCTGAGCAATCCTATAGGCCACTTGTAACTTACTCGGCTCAATTCCCCAAACACAGGGTCACAAACTGCGTCCTTCAGCCTTTGCCGCCTTCCGATCCTTATAGTCGTGCTTCTTTTGGCGTCATAGCGTGAGCGACACGGTTCTCCTGTTCCCTTCGAGAAAGACGGGCCCGGAGGCTGTGCGCCTGTTGTTACGTCAGAGGCACGGGCTAGCTTCCGGCGGGCGGGACATCGGAAAACACAGCCGGCTGCGAGGCTCGTAGCCAATGAAGAATTTGATTGGCAGTTTGAAAAAGGCGGTTCTAGTTGAGGTGGAGGTGGGCGGGCAAGTATTGGGTCCTGATCTGGTGTGGTCCCGGGTTAATGACGTCACGCCCTTTCGCGGGAGAAATTCGAAAGTGGATTTGTGCAATGGGGCCCGTGAAGTGAGCTGTTTCTTGGGGTTTTCGGGGAAGGAGGAGTGGATAGGCAGGGTGACTTAAGCGAGAGGCTGCGTGGCTGTTTTGAGACCAAGGGACGGAAGAATCTGTTCCGCAAGAAGCGGACCGGGAAGGAAGCTGCTTGGGGGTGGGTGGCAGTCACAGCTTGCTCTGATTGCCTGTAATAATTGGTGCCTCGTCTTCACCGCTTTTGCCAGCCCTGCTTTGCAATTCCTGCATACTTGTGAGGACCGGGGAGGGTTTGATGTTTGTTTTTAGGACGGACAAAGGGTCAAATCTCCATTGTTGTTTGGTTACACAGGATCATGGTTATTAGAGCCTTGGGAAATGAAATGTGGGGTTCTTTTGGTTGTTTGGACTGAATGGTTTCTTAACAGTTCAGTGACCAAGAAACTTCTTGGTGTGTGAACTATTTAGTGTTCCCAAAGATCCTGCAATCTTCTGCATGTATCAAAACAATAGGACCAAGAACATCTCGTCGTAATTAACAGGAAAATCGGCTCCTGTTTTTCTGAGAACACCAAATTGACACATATGTACATATATATTATATAGTATGTGTGTATATGTTTGTGTATATGTATATGCGTCCCTGTACATATGTAATTACCACAGAACATCTGGAGCTCTCCACACCACTTAAACTTATTTGGAACGTAATCTTTCACCCACTAGAGATGGGCCAACACTTGAAGTGTCTGACAGATGTGGGTTGATTAACACTTTGTGAAAATTTTTTATCCTTACATCTCACATAAATATATGATGCTGTAGTATAAAATAATTTTTCCTGTTGAATGGTAGGAAAGGGATGTTTACTCTCTACTGAATGTAGGTATTAGGGCTCTTTAAAATGTTTTCTAATCCAATTACCCTTTTTTTCTGAGTTTTAATCTTACAATCTCATTTACTATTTATAAGAGTTTTTGAACCGTCCTTTAGTTCCTTTTAAATTGTAAATCCTAGAAGAAATTTCACTAATTTGGGAAAACAATGGGAAATTTATCTTATAATTCCTAAATAGTGTGTAAGTAACCCTAAATTAGTAACTACTGGATTCCTAATCTTAATCATAGTGACAATATGACAATATCTACTCTTCAGGATTATGAGACTGATAAATATTATATGTAAAGTAGCCTAATTCCTGCCAGCACATAGTAGCTACATGATAAATAGCCATATTTGTGAGTATGAGTGCAAGTTTAGGCTACTTGGTTTTGAATTCTGACTCTGCCCTTTATTTACTTCTGTAGTTACTTAATGTTATGTACCTCAGTGTCTTTTTTTGTAAAATGGAGATAAAAGTAATACCTACACCGTAAATGTTGTTGTAAGCATTGAAAGCATTTTTAGCAGTGTCTAGTGTATAGTTGCAGTGAATAAATGATAGCTATTATTAAAGAGACCTAAGATTAATAATTACCTCATGCCAGGCACAGTGCCTACAGTCTATAGTCTCATCTACATACACAGAATGTCTAGCCCATTCAGTGGCTGGGAGCAAGGTGCTGTAAAAGTACCAGCTATTAAGTGTTTCTCTCTACCTCTATTATTTTCCTAGCATTCTGGCAATTCTTGTGAGCTAAAGGAGAGGGATATAGGAATGTGGGAGTTATATCTTTGAAAGGCAGTGCCTCTGAATCCTGTCCTGTGACCTGTGTCCTGGAGTAAGTATTCATATCTCATTTGGCTACTCTTATGCTGTCCTTTCTTCACATATCAGCCAGTGTGATCTTTATAAAACCCAAATCAGAGTATGTCATTTTATTTTTAAAATCCTGCCATGGTTTCCTATTATTGTCATAGGAAGTCCAAACTCCTCAGCCTTCTGACATATAATGTCAGACATATAATGCTTTCTGAATCCTATTATTGCTTACTTTGTCAGCCTCTTATCCAACCACTCACTGTCTTACACCTGACCTCTTAATTGTACTACTTAGAGTTCCCTGATTTTGCTTTGTTGTGTTGCCCTTATCCCTTTGCACATAGCAGTTCCTGTCTGGAAAGAGCTTCCTTGGCATATTTTTTTGGTTAATGGTTATTTCCAGGCGCAGCTTAGACATTGCCTCCTTCTGGACCAAGTTTGGTGCCCCTCCTGTACTTATTCCTTTCATATTTTATTGTAATTACTGCTTATTTCCCTGCTATACTGAAAATTCCTTGAGATCAGCAATAGTATTTTGTTCACTTTTGCATCTCAGCTTAGCACATGGTAAACCAAAAAACCAAACCTTTTCCGTCTAGTCAGTTCCAACTCATCGTAACTCCATGTGTTACAAAGTAGAACTCCATAGGGTTTTTTGGCTGTAGTCCTTATGGAAGCAGATTGCCAGGCGTTTCTTCTATGGTGTCACTGGGTGGGTTTGAACTGACAACCTCTAGGTTAGTAGTTGAGTACAAACTGCTTGTGCCACTCAGGGACCTCTGGCGCATAGTAAGTACTGAATAAATATATGTAATTTGTAAGTAATATACGTTGTTGTTTGCCGTCAAGTCAATTACAATTCATAGTGACCCTATATGACTGCGTAGAACTGTCCCATAGGATTTCCTAGGCTGTAGTCTTTATGGAAACGGATCACCAAGTCTTTTCTCCTGCAGAGAAGCTAGTGGGTTTGAACGGCCAACCTTTTGCTTAGCAGCCGAGCACTTAACCACTGCGCCACCAGAGGTCCTTAAATAATATATATAGGTGGCATGTTTTATATATTTTATATGTATAAAAGAGGAACTGAACCCATAATCTCAAATTATAGCTTTATCGGATCCTCTTAGGACTTTAACAGCCATGTTCTCAAACTTAAGCAAGCAACAACATTACCTGGAGGGCTTGTTAAAACATAGACTACTGGGCCCCAACCCCAGGTTTTCTAATTCAATTGGGTAAGGATGGGGCCTGAGAATTGGCATTTCTTTAAGTCTAAGGTGTGTCTCTTATAGGCAGCATATAGACAGATTGTGTTTTTTAATCCATTCTTCCACTTTCGTCTCTTTATTGGTGCATTTAGTCCTTTTACATTCAGCGTAGTTATTGATAGGTATGAGTTTAGTGCTGTTGTTTTGATGTCTTTGTGTGTGGTGTTGACAATTTCTTTGTTCCATTTAATTTTCTGTGCTAAGTCGTTTTTCTT
>NW_004444086.1:3308984-3341044 GCF_000243295.1 Trichechus manatus latirostris
CACCTTGACTTCCTCTCCATATGAAAAATCTATGACTACATTTTTCAGTCCCTCTTTTTTGTTTTAATGTTGTCATCTTTTACATATTGATGTCTCTGTTTCCCTATTTTCACCATTTTAGCTTTGATTTATTTTTGTGACTTCCTTGTCCGGGTTGATACCTGGTTGCTGTGTCCTGTGTTCTAGCCTTGGGTTGTTATCTGATGTTACTGATTTTCTAACCAGAGGAGAATTGACATTTCAAACAAGTTCCCAGATGATGATCATGCTGATCCAGGGACAATACCTTTGGAACCACTGCTTTTGAGGAAAAAGAGAAAAAGAAAAAGTTTCCTTGTTAATGTCTATTTACTTTTTCAAGTCCCCTTATTAATGTAAGTAATGTAAGTGATTTTAGATTTCCAAATTCGCCCACAAAACAGTTTTATCCAATATCATAGGATAGCTGCATACCCATTGCAGCAGTATGAAAAAGATTTTTCCTTGCAGAAGTATTATAGTGCATATTTAGTGCTAGATACTGTCGCTAGGAGTTGGAATCGCCTCCATGGCAATGGTTTTGCTTTGTTTTATTTTTTACTGTGGTATAGACTTTAAAATGTAAAAGGAAAAAAATTAAAACTCAAGGGGGCCATCTTGTGGTGACCATAGCAATTCATAAAAAACTTTAAAAATTTAACCAGTGTGTAAGGAACCAAATCTGTGGTGGGAAATCATATTTTCTGATACATGCTGTGCTATGAAACCTGGAAAAATACTTGCAGACTACTAGTTATATGTTGGACACCTGGTGGTGTAGTGGTTAAGAGCTCAGCTGCTAACCAAAAGGTCCGCAGTTCAAATCCATCAGCTGCTCCTTGGAAACCCTATGGGGCAGTTCTGCTCTGTCTTACAGGATCGCTGTGAGTCGGAACCAACTCAACGGCACCCAGCACCAATACAACAACAATTATATGTTGTACTTAGTTTTGTGTTTGTTTGTTTTTTTTACTTAGTCTTTGTCTTTGGAAAATTGCTTTCCCACAGCAGAGCTATCACTCTTTTACTGTGTCTTTAAAAACCCGTTGCTGTCGAGTTAATTCTGACTCACAGCGATCCTATAGGACAGAGTAGAACTGCTCCATTGGGTCTCCAAGGAGCGGCTGATGGATTCCAACTGTAAGTCTTTTGGTTAGCAACCGTAGCTCACCATAGTTCTTAACCACTGTGCTGCCAGGGCTCCACTGTGTCTTCAGTGGCAGATAATTTGATCATACCTCTGTTTCTGTCTGTAGTTAGGTAGTTTTGGAACTCTTATTCCTCTTTCCAGTGTATAGTTTGTGTCGAAAAATTATATTTCATGCTTATATGTCTCATTAGGGTAGAATATTTTTTGTCGTTTTTTATTTTAGATGGTATAAGTAGTTGAGTAACCACTGAGTATTTGCTGGACCTGACTGGTTTATAACTTCAGAAGAAACAATGGAAAGCCAAGAATTTATTGTAAGTTTTTACCTGTTTTCACTATTTCCTTTCCTTCCTTCTTTCACTCCTTCCTTTCTATTATTTCCTCCTTCCTTCCTTCCATTTCACAAATGTCTTGTTAGTGTTGCCAGATTTAGCAAAAACAATCAAGAGGCAAAAAACAGGATGCCCAGTTAAATTTTTTTTATTATTACCATTTTTAATTTTATTGTGTCGTAGGTGAAAGTTTATAGCGCAAATTAGTTTTTCATTAAAAAATTTATACACATATTGTTTTGTGACATTGGTTGCATTCCCAGCAATGTGTCAGCACTCCTCCCCTTTGCCTTTCCACCCTGGGTTCTCCATGTCCATTCATCCAGTTTTCCTGTCTTCTCATCTTTGCTTTTGGGCAGGTGTTGCTCATTTGGTCTCGTATACTTGATTGAACTAAGAAGCACATTCCTCACGGGTGTTATTGTTAGTTTTATTAAAAAAAAAACAACCCAAACCCATATAAAAAAACCAAACTCATTGCCGTCGAGTCGATTCTGACTCATAGCGACCCTACAGGACAGGGGGTAGAACTGCCCCATAGGATTTCCAAGGAGTGCCTGGTGGATTCAAACTGTCTACCTTTTGGTTAGCAGCTGTAGTGCTTAACCACTATGCTATCAGGATTTCCTGTTAGTTTTATAGGCCTGTTTAATCCTTGGCTGAAAGGTGGACTTTAGGAGTAGCTTCACTATTGAGTTAGCTGGCTGTCCGGAGACCATAGTCTTATGGGTTCCTCCAGTCTCTTTCAAACCAGTCAGTCTGGTCTTCTTTTTTATTAATTTGAATTTTGTTCTACATTCTTCTGCTCTGTCCAGGACTCTTATTGTGATCCTTGTCAGAGCAGTGGTGTTGGTAGCTGAGCTCTGGGCTCAGGCTGGTGGAGTCTGTAGTTCATATGATCCATTAGTCCTTTGGACTAATATTTTCATTGTGTCTTTGGTTTTCTTCATTCTTTGCTCCAAATGTGATGGGACCAGTAGATGTATCTTAGATGGCTGCTCGAAAGCTATTAAGACCCCAGACACTACTCACCAAAGTAGGATATAGAACGTTTTCTTTATGAGCTGTTATGCCCATTGACCTAGATATCCCCCGACACCATGGTCCTCAGCCTTAAGACCCAGTAACTCCATCCCTCAAGGTGTTTGGATATGCCAAAGAAGCTTCTATGACTTTGCCTTGTTCAGGTTGTGCTGACTTCCCGTATATGGTGTGTTGTCTTTCCCTTCACCAAAATTAACACTTGTCTACTATATGGTTATCGATTTCCCCTCCCCACCCCGTCCCTCCCTTGTTAAATTTGAATGTCAGATAAACAATGAATTATTTTTAGAGTAAGTTTGTTCCATTCAATATTTGGGACATAAAACCCATTGCTGTTGAGTCGATTCTGACTCATAGTGACCCTAAAAGACAGCAGAACTGCCCCATAGGGTTTCCAAGGCTGTAAATGTTTATGGAAGCAGACTGTCACATTTTTCTCCCACAGAGTGGCTGGTGGGTTGCAACTGCTGACCTTATGGTTAGCAGCCAAACGCTTAACCACTGCACTACTAGGGGTCCTTAGTATAAGTATGTTGCAAATAACAGGAGCCCTGGTGGTAGAGTGGGTAGGAGCTCGGCTGCTAACCAAAAGGTCGGCAGTTTGAATCCACCAGCCACTCCTTGGAATCGACTCAATGGTAGTGGGGTTTTATCTTTGGCCTAGTATTCATGTTTGTTATTCAAAGTCCTTTGTAATAAATTCTTTGGAAACTTGGGACCAGAGAACAATTTTCTTTCTCTTGAAGAATTGGCATGTCTCTTATATCTGGATCAATGGTTCTCAAACTCTTTGGTCTCAGGACCCTTTTACATGCTTAAAAATTATTGAGGGCCCCAAAGGGCTTTTGTTTATGGGGATTATATCTACAGATGTTTTTCCTGTTAGAAATTAAAACATTTTAAATATATTTATTAATTCATTAAAAATAACAATGATAAACCGATTACATGTTAACATAAATAACATTTTACGAAAAACAGTTATATTTTCCAAAACAACAAATACCACAACAAAAAATATTGAGAAGAAGAGCATGGTTTTATGTTTTTGCAAATCTCTTTAACATTTGGCTTAATAGAAGACACCTAGATTCTCATATCTGCTTCTTTATCAATTATTATAATATTAGACATGACATAACCTCTGGAAAACTCCACTGTATGTGCCTGAAACAATGAGAGTGAAAATGCAAGTAATGTCTCAGTATTATTGTGAAAATAATTTTCACTTCACGAATCCCTGAAACCATCCTGGGAACCTCCAGGAGTCTCTGAACCACACTTTGAGAACTGCATGGATCATGGGTACTGTGTAACCCCATACGCTTTTCCTTTCCTACCAATGGCTAGCAAGCTCAGAATTACTTTTGGTGCTCCGTTAACTTTTCAGTTTCTTCCTTAGATATATACCTCCCCTTCTCTCTTCCCCCCACCTTTTACTACCTAATGTTTTTCTTATTTTTTTTTAAAAATTAATGTTTTATTGTTATTGTTCTCATGGTATCTCTGCTTTTATTTCAATGAAAGATGTCTTAAATATTTTTTTTATGTAGGAAGGATGTATAAAATGCATAACTTTGAATACATATAAATTGAAACCATTTCTTTTGTACTTTTGGAAATAAGGTACTTTATACTCATCAGAAGATAAAGAAGTCAAAAGTATGGCAAGATGGAATCCTGAAGATCACCCACTTAGGAAACAAGGTAAGAGCAAAGCCATCGGTTACAGACTCCAAGAGCTAGGTTCTTAATAGATTCATATTAAGAAAATTCTGTAGATGATAAAATGTCAGATATCATCGTACACTGACTTGATGTGGAAATAGATATTGTCAAATGATTCTAACATTACAGTGGTTAATTTGTGCATAATAAAAATTCAGTGTTTTGAAATTTGTTTTGATTTCAACAATTCTTATAAAGTGCTTACTATAAGCCAGTCGTAATGCTTTGATTTAATCTACATAGCTCTCCTATCATTGTTATTGTTAGTTGCCATTGAATCAAATCCAACTCATGGTGCCGTATGTAAAACAGCAAAATATTGCCCAGTCCTGTGCCATATTCATGACTGTTGATATGTTTGAATCCATTGTTGTGGTTATTGTGTCACTCCATCTCATTGAGGGTTTCCCTCATTTTCGCTGACCCTCCACTTTACTAAACATGACGTCCTTTTCTAACAGCTGGTCTTTCCTGATGACATGTCCAAAGTAAATGAGCCAAAGTCTCACCATCCTTACTTCTAAGGGGCATTCTGGTTGTATTTCTCCTAAGACTGATTTGTTTATTCTTCTGGCAGTCCAGGGTATATTCAGTATTCTTCCCTAACACCACAGTTTCAATGTATTAATTCCTCTTCTTTTTCTTTTTCTTTGTGAGGCTTTTACATGCCTTTGAGATGATTGAAAAGACCATGGCTTGGATCAGGCGCACCTTAGTCATCAAAGTGACATTTTTTAAAACTTTGAAGAGGTCTTTTGCAACAGATTTGTTCATTGCAATACATCGTTTGATTTCTTGACTGCTGCTTCCATAGACATTGATTGTTACTCCACAAAGAATGAAACTGTTGACAACTTAAATTTTTTCTCCATTTATTATGATGTTGTGTATTATATTCTTTTTACTGATAATGAAGGTAAGGCACAGAAAGATGAAGTAGCTTGCCCCAGCATCTCACAGCTAGTAAGTGGAGGAGTCGTATGTGAACCTAGGTTTTTGGACTCCAAAGCCTACCTTCTAACCATTCTGCTGCCTCTCTTAATTATATAGGACACGTCGATGAGATCTGTGGTCTCCTGAAGGAAGTCCATACTGCTCTACCTAGCAGTTAAAGATCTCCATATTCTGCCCTCATTCTACCTGTCATTGTGGGGTTATTAGTATCCCTGAGGGAAGCTTTTTAATATAGAAAAGGCTATTTACTATTATTTTTTTTTAAAGTAGTATTTAATTTATTAAAATTGCAAATAAAAAAATTCTAGTTTTGCCTTAAGCCTTCAGGTTAACTTACAAATCCTATTGAACTTATAAACTTAGTTAAGTTTAATAATCACTCTCAGTGGGGTCTTTGCTGAATGTTCAGTCAGCTGAAGTTGAACAAACTAAATGGTTTAAATAGTCTTTTAACAAACATAAATTACCTTAAATATTTTATATTAAAAATTCTAAACATTTTAGTTGCCTCTAACAAGCAAAACTTGTCCAAGTACTTAAGCCCCTCTTAATTCTAATCAACTAAACTTGTAAATATAGTTAATATTAGGGCATTTTAAGTATTCTAGTATTATTTATAAACCTAGTAAAATTCACTTATCCCTTTGTTTCAGTGAAAAAGTTGCATATCCAAAATGAATTTCTCAATTACACTTTTTAAATTGGAATCATGAGGCTAATCTGTTAGATAATTTTAAAGTGTAAATTGTCTAAAACTGTACAAATACCTTTTAAAATTAAAAATAACTTAAAATTAAAAATAACACAGATATTTTAAATATCAGATATTCACTGATTACGTAACTACTAAAACCCATTTATGATCTTAATTTAAAAGTGGATGGAAGTATGAAACAGTTTTAAACATTTGAGGAACTGTAAGTAATTAAGTATGGCTAGAACGAAGGGCCCATGTTGAGAAATGGTAGACTGTAAAGCTGAAGAGGTAGACAGGAGCCATTATCATGAAGGACTGTGTGTTCAACCTGAGGAGCCATTGGAGAATTATGAGCAGAAGAGTAACATCACGATATTTGTGTTTTAGAAAGATCACTTTGCCAGCAATGTGAAAGTTAAGATGAAAGTCAGATTGGATTTAGGAAGACTGTTGTAGTAAAGAGGGTATAGAATAATCTAGACAAAAGATGGTCTCACCAAGCAGGTATTAGCAATGACAATAGAGGGAAGGGATTAGGGAGAAGTTATGAAAATACAGAAATCTTCAGGTCTGGATATGGAAGGTAAGAGGAGAATCCAGAATGACTTTTAGGTTTCTGTATTATGATTACGGTACTGAAATAGGATATCTCAAAAAGATAAGCAAGTTAAGAGGAAAGGATGAATATTTTATATTTTGAGTTCCATTTTGAATATGCTGAATTTGAAGTGCCATAGAAACACTCAAGTAATTGCCTATATGGACCAGGAACTCAGCAAAGAGTTTTGGCTACAATATAGATTGGCATTCCCTGGCATTTAGATGATATTTGAAGCTATTCAAGTGAATTCATTCATTCATTTAGTCAACAAATATTTTTTGAGCACCTATTATGAGTTAGGCACTGTTCTAGGGGATGCAGCAGAGAACAAAACAGACAAATCCCTAATTTCATGGAAATCACATGGGGGAGACAGACTAAATGACTATGTATGTTTAGTGGGTTAGACAACCAGCAAGGAGTTCATTGTAGCTGTACTAGACTGAACAAGGGCAAGAATGGTAGAAGATAGTGATAGAGAGTTAATGGGAGCTCAGATTGTATAGCATTATTGGCCATTCTTAGGACTTTTGCTCTTAGGGAGCCATGGAGACATAGGAAGGATTTGAGCAGAAATGTGTCATCATCTGATGTGTATAGATGATATCACTCAGAGGAAGAATAGAATGAAAGGAATAGATGAACAAGGATAGAGCCCTTGGAAATATTAATTTTTTTAGCAGCATTATTGAGATATAACTCACATACTGTATAATTCATCCATTTAAAGTATACAATTCAGTGATTCTTGGTATACTCACAGAGTTGTGCAACCATCACCACAGTCTAATTTGAGAATGTTTTGTCATGCCAAAAAGAGACCTCAACCCCGTTAACAAGTCACTGCCCTATTAACCATGGAGTCCCCGGGTGGCGCACATAGTTAAGCACTTGACTACTAACTGACAAGCTGGCAGTTCAAACCCACCAAGAGGCACCTTGGAAGAAAGGTAATCTGCCTCTGAAAACCCTATGGGGTACCGTTCTGCTCTGCGACACATAGGGTTGCCATGAGTTGGAATCTACTTGACAGCAACTGGTTTGCTGTTTTTGGTTACCCATTACCCACCCTCACCCCCCCCAGTCCTAAGCAACCACTAATTCATTTTCTATCTGTATAGGTTTGCCTGTTCTGGACATTTCTTATGAATGGAGTCATACAATATAGAGTCTTTCGTGAACAGCTTCTTTTATTTAGCATAGTATTTTCAGGGTTCATCCATGTTGTAACTTGTTTCCTTTTTTTTTTTTTTTTAACTTCATTCATTTTTGTTGGATGCCGTTGAGTCGATTCTGACTCATAGTGACTCCATGTGACAGAGTAGATCTCCCCCATAGGATTTTCTTGGCTGTAATCTTTATGGAAGCAGATCACCAGATCTTTCACCTACAGAGCTGCTGCATAGGTTCAAACCACCAACTTTTTGGTTAGCAGCCAAGTGATTAACTGTAGTGCCACCAGGGCTCCTTCATTCATTTTTACTGCTGACTAATATTCCATTGTATAGGCAGACCACATTTTATTTGTCCATTCATCAGTTGGTGTACATTGGGTTGTTTCCACCTTTTGACTAATACTGAATAATGCTGCTGTGAATATTCATGTACAAATTTTTGCATGGGCATGTTTTCATTTCTCTTGGGAATATGTCTAGTAGTAAAATTGCTGGGTCATATGGTATCTCTATGTTTAACCTTTTGTGGAATTGCCAGAATGTTTTCCAAAGTGGCAGAAACACCAATATTTAAGAGGCAAGTGGAAAAACTGCCATGAAAGATGGCTAGAGCCATAAAGGGAAAGCCAGAAACATGGTAGTCACCTTAGCTCCTTTTTTCTCCCTTACCCCTCCCATTCAGTCGGTCAGTAAGTGTTATCCATTATACCTCATAAGCAATTGTCTTATCCCCAGTGCTGATGTTTTATTTCAAGCACTTATCTCCGTGATTCTCCCACCCTTCACCATTGCAGTGATCTCTTAACTGATCTTGTCTCCCGTTTTGCTCCCCTCTAATGCATTCTAAGGAGCCCTGATGGTGCAGTGGTTAAAGCACTTGGCCGCTAACCAAAGGTCAGCAGTTGGAACCCACCAGCTGCTCTGCAGGAGAAAGATGTGGCAGTCTGCTTCCATAAAGATTTATAGCTTTGGAAACCCTGTGGGGACAGTTCAGCCCGTCCTTTAGGGTCTCTATGAGTTAGAACTGACTCAGCAGCAGTGGGTTGGGTTAATACATTCCAGGAGCCCTGGTGGTGAAATGGTTAAGCACTTGGCTTCTAACCAGAAGATTGGTGGTTTGAACCAACTCAGTGACTCTGGGGGAAAGACCTGGTGATCAGTTTCCATAAAGATTACAGCAGTTCTATTCTGCCACATGTGGTTGCTGTGAGTTGGTGTCACCTAACAACAATGCATTCCACTTCTGTTATCTTCCCAAATCTATTCCAAGATCCTCATGGCAGGAATTACATTCTTGAATTTTTTATGTGTATGCCTTTACTCTCTTGCACTGAGTAGCTGCTGAATAGATATTTGAAATGGATGCACTTTCAAATCCAAGTTAAACAAAAATGGGTAATCCTTTTATTATATGATTTACTTGTATAATAATTTTTTATTTGCTACTGAAGAGGTTTAAGAAAAGTAGAATTATGTTCTATTCCTTTTTAACATTCATTTTGTTTTAATATAGGCAATTTTATATGATGACAAAGGAGATTGTCTGGACAGCATATTTCTTAAGCACCTTGAGGTATTTTAATGTGGTTGTCTTATTTTAAAATTATTGTTTTAAAAAACTTCTTAAATACTTCCTTTATGAACGTTGTTATTAAAAGGTATAGTCATAGTACTAATATTAATAATTATAGCTAGTGTTTTTTGAGCATTTATTATTGGCCAGATTCTATGCTAAAAGCTTTTAGATATTGTTTTGTTTAGTTCTTACAACAACTCTGTGATATTTATAGATTAGGAGTGCAGTGCAGAAAGGTTAAGTAACTTGCCTACATTCATAGAGTTCTTGTGGTAGGACTGGGATTCAAACCTAAGAAGTCCAGCTCTACTACATGGCATTGATAGGCAGATATCTATAATTACATCTATAATTTTTAAAATTATTCCATTTAAATATTTTCTCAAATATTTATTGTTTGCCCCCATTGGGAAAAAGGGAGGAGGGTGTGGAATTAAAGGCATATTTTAGTATAATATAAGGATGTTAGAGTTAGTGTGGCCTGGGTTCATTCTCCATCTTCATACACTTCCTAGTTAACCTAATCTCTCTGTCTAACTTCCCTACTGTAAAATGTGGATCATACACAGTCTTACTGGGTTGGTCTGAAGATCAGAAATATATTATGTAAACTGCCTAGCAATTTAGTACAGTGATTCTAAACGTGTTAAAATATATATTCTTATTACCATTGTGTTGATTTTTGTCTGTGGTATTCAATTCATTTTGAAATTTTACATGACATTAGTAGTGGAGTGGTATTTTTGGCGCCCTCGTGGCGCAGTGGTTAAGCGCTCCACTGCTAACCAAAAGGTTTGAATCTACCAGCCACTCCTTGGAAACCCTCTGGGACAGTTCTACTCTGTCCTGTAGGGTTGCTATGAGTCGGAATTGACTCAGTGACAACAGGTTTGGGTGTTTTTTTGTTTGTTGTGTTTTGTTTTTTTGTGGCATTTTTACATTTATCAATAGAGTGTCTAGGAGAGGCACTGCCTTTGTTGGTGCTTATTTGATGGTAACTACTGTTGCTGTTATTTTATCTTGTAAATCATTTCATTAGTAAAAAATTAATCTGATACAGATTCTGTGTATTATCAAACTAGGTTGATAATTTTATTTTTATGCTGCAATCAGATGGTAGCTAGTGCTATATTTTATTCATTAAAATGCTTTCTGGAATATGTTTAAGTAACTGCAATAATTTATATTAATATTGAACTTAGAATAATTATGAGTGTGTATCTAATTCAGGTCCATTTATAAAGGTATATAATTAATATTTAATAGCTTTCATTTATTAAAAAAAAATTGCATTTATTTGTATGGATCCTAAGTGAACTCCTTGAAAATGCATTTTTTTCTTGCTCGTCTTTGTGTCCCCAGCATGTAACAAAGGGCCTCACATAGACCCCCTGTATGTATTGCTTAATGAACAAATTAATGGATTCTTTTTTGTTGTGTTATTATCTGTATTATTATTTTTATGCTTGTTGATAAATAACCAGTGCATAATAACATATTAATTAAGCCATTTATTGATTCATTCAGCAACTATTTATTGATTGTGTATCTTGTTCTGTGTTAGTATGGTGTGCTTACTTGGGCACATAGATAATCAAATAATTAGATGTACATGATGTTGACATTTATTCTTAGGTGAAACCTGGAGATGACTTAGAAAGTGATCGATACTTAATCACAGTTGAGGAGGTTAAAGTTGCTGGAAGCATAGCTCCTAAGCAGAATGTCATTAAAGAAGCAGCCGAGTTAAATTCAAGGAGGTTTATCTCTTCGGGCCAGTCCCTTGGATGTCAGCCTTCTGGTTTAAAAAGGAAGTTTCCTGTAAGTTTCTCTTTTGAGAATAATAAATCAACATATATTTATGAAATCATTTCAGGAAGCAGTGATTTTGAAGCTATTGCACTCTTAATTATTACTTTATCTTAGACAAAGGACATACTTTTTTTTTTGCCAGTTCATTAAATATTCTCTGTATAGGTACTGCTATTTACCTATTAATAGGTAATTATTTTAATTGTTTCAATATTTTTAGGGCTTTCAATTGCCACGTCAAGTGCCAAAGAAAATGGTTGCTACAGAAAATGGTCAACCAGCTGCATCGCTTGAGGCTGAGAAGTCTGGTCCAACTTTTCTTTCTCCATTCTATAGCACATCTCCTTTGTTTTCTACTGCTGGCAAGAAAGATATAAAAAATACACCAACAGACCCTGAGAACATTGTTGCTTACAAGAACAGAGAGAGAAATGACATGCCTTCTTCAATTGTCTCTACTCCATCCTTTAAGGTTAACCCAGAAGTGCTATCTAGTGAGAATTACTTTTGCTCTCCTGTCAACTCCGTAAGTGAGCACTCAGACTCTTTACTGGCAAATAAGCCCATGAAAAGAGATAGTTTGGCATCTCACTGTTTAGGAATTTCACAAAACATCAGGAGCAAATCACAGATAGTAGCTCTTCTAAAGTCCAAATCAACTAGTACATATAAAGAACAAAATTCTGAGATTACAGAATATTTTCCACAGATACATCCACAAGAAAGTATGACAATTCCTACTAAATCAAGGTGCTTAGTTCAACAAGAAAAGTGTGCTGAGGTGAAGAGCACAGAACGTTTACACTACCAGCATCAGTCAGAAAATACTGTAAGAAATAAAAGCCGATGGGCCATGTATTTATCCTCACAGAGTTCACCTATACATTCTTCTGATATAGACGGAAGTGATATAGAGAAGAAACCCAAGGTCCAGGGAGATGAAATAAATACAAACACAAAAGACCTTTCGGTACAAAAGAAGGAACATTTCTTTGAAACATATGCTGAAATGGGGGAAAAGTATAATGAAGACAAGCAAGTAGATAATAATGATCCATCCTCCTGGGATCAGGAAATAAATTTTGAAATTCCTCCATCCCGTGAAAGCTTTAGCTTACCAGTTACATATAGCAATGCAGAACATGATGGCTTATTATCAGTACCAGAGGCTCAAGGAAATAATAAAATATCTTTTAATTATAATGACCAAGTATCCATAAAAGGACCAATTCTTATTAGAGAAAATGCTCAGGAGGTAAATGTATGTGGAACATCAGAAAGAGAGTATAAACAACCAGTGTCTTCTCTGCCAGAAGTGGAGCATCTACAAACTGAATCTTCTCTAAGTAACAATTTTAGCATCTCTGATGATATTACAGACATGTTTTCTACAAGTAGTGCTAATAATGAAGGAATTAATAGTATTAATGAACCTATGAGTAATGTAACACAGCCATTTTGGGGAATAACTTTTGATCTGAACAATTTTGAGACCAGTGACACTGAGAAGGAATCACAGGAAAGCAGCAAAATTTCCCAGGATTCAGATCATTTGGTAAAGGAAATTTTGGTTAATAACGACAATTCATGTGTTCAGAAGAGATGTGAGGATATAAGCTGTAAGGAAATTGGCAGTGAACATTTGCCTCTCTTAACGTCTATTGGTGACAAACCTATAAAGCCATTACCTATTAAAGAGACTCTGCCATCACAGTTTAGTGCTAGAACTTGTGTGGAATTTGACAAGGGACCTTATAAAGCTGAAAACACTGGAAAAGAAATAGAGGAGGGCTATAATGACACGTTAAGTAACTCTGACTCATCTTTAGAGTGGACTGATGATATATGTGTAGATTATAATGAGACTGCGAATAAGTCTATCCAAAAACTCAAAACTGTCTATGATTTTGCTTTACTCCCAAATAAATCTAAAGGCATAAAAACAAATTTACATATTCATCAATTTTTAAGCAAGGCCACCAGTCAGACTCCTGGAAACAATAGCCAATTTTCAGAAGACACTCCGCCTCAGCCTTTTATTTTGGGAAGTCACTTGGACAAAAATGAAGAACAGGTTTTATCATTAACCTCTAGTAATGACAACAGTATCCAGCTATTAAATACCAATCAGAATCATTCTGAATATATCGCACTTGGTAAATCAAATACCCAAGTTTCCAATTCTTCGTTTTACCCTCTGGGAAAAGAGCATTCTATTTCCAAAAAACCAGAAGCACATAGTCCTAAGTCTGAAGATTTGGGAAGGATTGAGAGTTCACCCCATGAATGCATTGAGATAGAAAGTGTTGGAGATTGTAAGCAGTATTACAGTAATCCTGGAAATTCTTCAGGACATTCTGGATTAGTAAATAACATTTCCCTGTTAAGATCTCTGTCTGAACACAGTACAGCTTTAGAAAGCTTGGAAATGCTGAAAAAGAAAAATACATCTTCTAAACAAGGAACTCAGCAGACATATGCGCCAGATAGCAGTCCTGAAGGTTAGAATGACATGTCTGTTTTGGATTGTTCTCTTTATAGCTCAAAGGATGAGAAGATACTTGCTTCCAGAAGCTACATTAAAGAAGTATATAGTGTTTAAATAGGTAATACATGTACTTAGTAAAATGAATTTTATTAGGATAATGTAGTAAAAAGTAAGTCTCCTTCCTATCACAGTTCCTTAGTCCACTTCTCATAATTAGTTTTTTGTGTATGCTTTCAGAAATATTCTATGCATATATAAGCCCATATAAATGCACATATATGTGGCTAGATATCTCTTTTTTATCCTTGTAGACTATCTCTTAAGAATAGTAAAATGTCATTTTGAAAATTAGAATTTTATAGGACAACATATTTCCTTTGATATCATTTTGTATAATTTTTTTTAATTGAGGTGAAATTCACATAACAAAATTTACCATTTAAAAGTATACAGTTCAGTCATGTTTAGTGTATTCACAATGTTGTGCAACCACCAGCTCTCTTTAGTCTCAAAATTTTTTCATCACCCCATTAAAACACCTTGTACCCATTAAGTAATTGCTTCCCATTTCCCCTTCCTCCCAGCCCGTGGTAACCTCTAATCTGCTTTCTGTCTCTAGAGTTGCCTATTCTGTATATATCACATAAAAGGAATCATACAATATGTGAACTTTTATGTCTGGCTTCTTTCACTTAGCATAAAGTTTTTAAGGTTCATCCAAGCTGTATCATGTATAAGTACTTCATTCCTTTTTATAGCTGAATAATAGTCCATTGTATGTATATACCACAATTTGCTTACACATTCATCTATTGTTGGACCTTTGAGTTGTTCCTAACTTTTGGCTATTATGAATAGTGCTGCTATAAACATTAACCTATTGCCGATGAGTTGATTCCAACTCATAGTGACCCTATAGGACAGAGTAGAACTGCCCCGTAGGGTCTACCAAGGAGCCATTGGTGGATTCAAACTGCTGACCTTTAGGTTAGCAGCCAAGCTCTTAACCACTGAGCCATCAGGGCTCCACTATAAACATTAGTGTATAAGTTTCTGTGTGGACGTGTTTTCATTTCTCTTGTGCATATATCTTGGAGTAGAATTTCTGGGTCATATGGTAATTCTAGTGGTGTAGTGGTTAAGAGCTACAGCTGCTAACCAAAAGGTCGGCAGTTTGAATCCACCAGGCCCTCCTTGGAAACTATGGGGGCAGTTCTACTATGTCCTATAGGGTCGCTATGAGTTGGAATCGACTCCACGGCAATGGGTTTGTTTTTTTTCGGTTTTTATGGTAATTTGAGGAACTGCCAAAGTTCCTGCATAGCATCTGCATCATTTTACATTTCTACCAGCAGTGTACAAAGGTTCCTATTTCTCCGTATCCTTGTCAACACTTACTATTTTCTGTTTTTTTTTTTTTTTATTACTAGTGGGTGTGTCACCATGAGTAGGAGCCCACTCAAGGCAACTAACAACAACAGTAGCTGTGAGGTGTTGTCTCATTGTGGTTTTGATTTGCATTTCCTTAATGACCAGTGATATTGAACATCTTTTCACGTGCTTGTTGGTCATTTGTATATCTGGAGAAATGTCTATTCCAGTCCTTTGTCAATTTTTAAATTAGGTTATTTGTCTTTTTGTTGTTGAATTTTAAGATTTCTTTATATGTTCTAAATATTAATATCCTTATTAGATGTATGTTTTGCAAATATTTTCTCCCATTTGTTAGGTTGTCTTTTTACATTCTTGAGATTATCCTTTTGTGCAGAAAAGTTTTTAATTTTGATGAAGTCCTACTTAACCTATTTTTTTCTTTTGTTTTTCCTGCTTTTGGTGTCATATCTAAGAATCCTTCCCAAATCCAAGGTCATGAAGATTTACCCCTACGTTCTCATCTAAGACTTTTATGGTTTTAACTCTTATATTTAGGTCATTGATCCATTTTGAGTAAATTTTTATATATGGAGTAAGAGGCAGGTGTCCTCCTTCATTCTTTTGCATGAGGTTATCCAGTTTCCCAGCACCATTTCTTGAAGAGACTGTTGTTTCCCCATTCAGTGATCTTGACACCCTATCAAATAGCAATATCAGTAGCTAAACCAAAAAACCAAACCTGTTGCCATTGAGTCAATTCCGACTCATAGTGACCCTATGGGACAGAGTAGAACTGCCCTATAGGGTTTCCAAGGAGCAGCTGGTGGATTCGAACTGCCGACCTTTCGGTTAGCAGTTGAACGTTTTAACCACTGTGCCACCAAGACTCCAATATCAGTAGATATTTGGATTTATTCCTGGACTCTCAATTCTATTCCATTGGTCTATATGTCTATCCTTATGCCATTACCACACTATTATGATTATTGTAGCTTTGTAGTAAGTTTTGGAACTGGGGAAGTGTGAGTCCTCCTACTTTGTTCTTCTTTTTCAAGATTGTTTTGGTTATTTGGGGGCTCCTTGAAATTCCATATGAATTTGAGGGTTGACTTTTCCGTTTCTGCAAAAAGAGGCTATTGGAACTTTGATAAGGATTGCATTGAAACTAGATTACTTTGGGGAGTATTGCCATCATAACAATATTAAGTCTTCCAATCCATGAACATGAGATGTCTCTCCATTTATTTAGGTCTTTAATTTCTTTCAGCAGAGATTTGTGGTATTGTTTTTCCCCTAAATTTTATTTATTTTGTTGTTGTTGAGAATATAAACAGGAAAACATACACCAATTCAACAGTTTCTACATGTACAATTTATTGTAGTTTAGATGAAGGTTTACAGAGCAAACAAGTTTCTCATTAAACAATTAATACACGTATTGTTTTGTGACATTGGTTGCCAACCCTACAAAATGTCAGCTCTTTCTTCTTCTTGACCTTGGGTTCCCCATTTCTACATGTACAATTTAGTAATGTTGATTACATTCTTTGAGTTGTGAAACCGTTCTCACCCTCCTTTTCTGAGTTGTTCCTCCCTCATTAACCTAAACTTACTGCCTCCTAAGTTTCCCGTCTAATCTTTCAAGTTTCTGTTGTCAGTTTGATCCCATATAGATCTTAAAAGAGCATAATGCTCAAGGAAGACATTTTTTTGCTAGTTAAGCTAAACTAATATTTAGTTTTAAGATGACTTCAGGGGATATTTTTGGTTTAAGATTTAAAGATTATCTCAGGGCAGTAGTTTCAGGGGTTCATCCACCCTCCATGGCTACAGGAAGTCTAGAGTCCTGAGAATTTGAGACTCTTCTGCATTTTCCTCTTTTGATCAGGATTCTTCTGTGGAAGAATCTATTTGATCAAAATGTTCAGTAATGGTAGCCGGGTACTATCCAGTTCTTCTGGTCTCATGGCAAAGGAGGCAGTTGTTCATGGCAGCAATTAGCCACACATTCCATATCCTCCTCCTATTCCTAACTCTCCTTCCTCTGTTGCTCCAGGTCAATAGAGACCAACAGTAGTAACTTGAATGGCTGCTTGTAAGCTTTTGAGACCCCAGGCACTATGCGGTGAACTAGGAGGTAGAACAGAAGCACTAAACACGTTATTAGGCCAATTAACTGGGATGTCCCATGAAACCATTACCCTAAACCAAGGAACCAAATCCCATGAGGTGTTTGGTTATACATAAGCAGCCTCAGCAGCTACTTTTTTTTTTTCTTTCTGTCGTACATATATCTATCTCACAACTTTTGCCGATTCAACTTTTTGTAGGTGTACAACTTATTAACACCAATTACAATAATTGGCTGTGCAACTCTACCCTTAATGTGATTTTTCTATCACTGTTAAGCCTCTTTTTCCCTTCCCCCCATCCCTGGTAACTACTAATAAACTCTGATATCTATAAATTTGCCTTTTCTTGTCTTTTTGTGGAAACCCTGGTGGCATAGTGGTTAAGAGCTATGGCTGCTAACCAAAAGGTCTGCAGTTTGAATCCCCCAGGCAATCCTTGGAAACCCTATGGGGCAGTTCTTCTCTGTCCTATAGGGTCAGTAGGAGTCAGAATTGACTCAACAACAGCGGGGTTTTGGTTTGTCTTTTTATGTAAGTGAGGTCATACTATATTTGTTTTTTTGTGGTTGGCTTATTTCGCTCAGCATAATTTCTTGAAGCTCCATCCATACATGTATGAAGGCTTCATTTCTCCTACTGGCTGAGTAATATTCCATTGTATGTATGTACCACATTTTATTTATCCATTCATCTGTTGATGAGCATTTAGATTATTTCCACCTTTTGGCTATTGTGAATAGTGCTGCAATGAACGCTGGTGTACAGGTCTCAAATTTTTGAGTCTCGGCTCTCAAGTCTTTTGAGTATACGCCTAGGGGTGGCATTACTGGGTCATATGGTAGTTCTATTTTTAGTTTTTAGGAACTGCCACACTGTTTTCCACAACAGCTGTATGATTTTGCATTCTCACCATCAATATAGATAAGGATTCCAATTACCCCACATCCTCACTAACATTTGTTATTTTCTGTTTTTTTATCGTAACCGTCCTCTTGGGAGTGGAATGGTATCTCACTGTGGTTTTGATTTGAATCTCTGTAATGGCTAATGACACTGAGTATCTTTTCATGTGTTTGGTGACCATTTGAATGTCCTCTGGTGAAATGTCTATTCAAGTCCTTTGCCATTTTATGATTGGGTTGTCTTTTTGTTGTTAAGTTGTCAAAGTTTTATATGTATTTTGGTTATTAGATATTTGTCAGATATATGGTTTCTGAAGATATTCTCCCAGTCAGTGGCTTGTCTTTTTCACTTTTTTGGTAAAATCTTTGGATGAACAAAAGTTTTTTAATTTTTATGAGGGCCCATTTATTTATATTCTCTTTTGCTGTTTGTGCTTTTGTTATTGTACTAGTTAATCCGTTGTTGAAAGCTAGGCCTGATAGTGTTACCCCTGCTTGTTCTCAGAGTTTTATGGTTTTAGTTTGCACATTTAGGTCCATAATCCATTTTGAATTTGTTTTTGTGTATTGTGTGAGGCATGGGTCCTATTTCAGTTTTCTGCACTTGGAAATACAGTTTTCCCAGCACCATTTATTGAAGAGACTCTTCTTTCCCCATCAAATGGACTTATTAGCACCCTTGTCAAAAATCAGTTGACCATGGTTGTTCGGGTTTATTTCTGGACTCTCTATTCTATTGGTCTGTTTTGATTACTGTAGCCATACAGTATGTTGTAAAATCAGGAACTGTGAGTCCTCCTACTTTGTTCTTCCCTTTCAACATTGTTTTAGCTACTCGCAGCCTGTTGCCATTCCATATAAAGTTAAGGATCGGTTTTTCTTTTTCTATAAAAAAGGCTGTTGTAGTATTTAGTGTACATGTCTTTCACCTTCGTTAAGTTTGTTTCTAAGCATTTTGTTTTTTGGAATGCTATTGGAAATGCAATTTGTTAATTTCCTTTTTGCGTTATTCATTGCTGATATATAGAAACACAACTGATTTTTGCCTGTTGCTCTTGTACCCTCCAACTTTGCTGAATTCGTTTATTAGCTCTAGTCGGTTTTTTGTACATTCTACGGGATTTTTTACATATCGAATCATGTCACCTGCAAATATAGATAGTTTTATGTCTTCTAGTTCAGATGCCTTTATTTTTTTCTTGCCTGATTGCTCTGGCTAGGACTTCTTGGACAATGAGGAATAGCACTGACAAAAGTAGACATCCTTGTGTTGTTTCTGAGCTTAGAGGTAAAGCTTTTAGTCTTTCACCCTTGAGTTTGGTATTAACTACATTTTTCATAAATGTCCTTTATCATATTAAGAAATTTTCGTTCTATTGCTAGTTTGCTGAGTGTTTTTATCATGAAAGTGTGTTGAGATTTGTCAAATGCTTTCTCTGTGCCTATTGAGATGATTTTTTTTTTGTTCTGTTGAAGTGGTATATTATTACATTTATTTTTCTTATGTTGAATCACTTTTGCATTCCTGGGATAAATCTTACTTGGTCATGGTATGTAGTCTTTTTAATGTTCCACTCAATTTGATTTGCTAATATTTTATTGAGGATTTTTACGTCTATGTTCATAAGGGATATTGGTCTGTAGTTTTCTAGTGATATCTTTGTCTGGCTTTAGTGTCAGGATAATGCTGGCCTCACAGAATGTATTAGGAAGTGTCCCCTTCTCTTCTGTTTTTTGGAAGAGTTTGAGTAGGGTAGCTGTTAATTTTTTTTTTTTTAATTGTGCTTTAGGTGAAAGTTTACAGAGCAAATTAGTTTCTCATTAAACAGTTAATACACAAATTATTCTGTGACATTGGTTGCCAACCCCGCCATGTGTCAACGCTCTTCCCTTCTCCACCCCAGGTTCCCTGTTTCCATTCATCCAGTTTTTCTATTCCTTCCTGCCTTCTTATGTTTGCTTTTGGGCTGGTGTGCCCATTAGTCTCGTATACATGATTGAACTACGAAGCATGTTCCTCACGTGTGTTATTGTTGGCCCTATCAACCTGAAGGGTGAACCTGAGGAGTGACTTAGTACTGAGTTAATAGGGTATCCAGAGGCCATACTCCTGGGTTTTCTCCAGTCTCTGTCAGACCAGAAAGCCTGGTCTTTTTTTGTGTGTGTGTGTGAATTTGAATTTTGTTCTACATTTTTCTCTCTCTCTGTCCAGGACCATCTATTGTGATCCCCATGAGAGCAATTAGTGGTGGTAGCCAGGTACCATCTAGTTGTGCTGGATTCAGTCTGGTGGACGCTGTGGTAGTTGTGGTCCATTAGTCCTTTGGACTAATCTTTCCCTTATGTCTTTGGTTTTCTTCATTCTCCTTTGCTCCAGCAGGGATGGGATCAGTAGATACACCTTAGATGGCTGCTCACAGGCTTTTAAGACTGCAGAGGCCACTCACCACAGTCAGATGTAGAGTAGAACATTTTCTTTACAGACTACGTTATGTTATGCCAATTGAGCTAGATGTCCCTCGAGACCATGGTCTCCGGCCCTCAGCCCAGTAGTTTGGTCCCTCAGGGCGTTTGGATGCATCTATGAAGCTTCTTTGACTATTTTGGTCAAGTTGTGTGTTAATTTTTAAAAAAATATTTAGTAGATGTCACCAGTAAAGCTATCTCATCCTTGACTTTACTTTTTTGGGAGTCTATGATTTCATTTTGGAGTAATTAACATTTGTGATAGTTAAAGGAATATGTAATGATGAATATTGGCTAACTAATAGAATTTTAAAACTATCAGATCAAATAAACTGTTATAGTGAAAATAAGCAAAATAAAATAACTTGCAGAAAGTAGATCATCACATGAAACTCAAAATATTTTGAAAGGCCTTTAGAAACAGAATGTTATTACTGTTATTATTATTGCTGAAAATAAACACAACAAAACACACATCCATTCAATAATGTTTCTATGTGCAGTTCAATGACAGAGTTTATATAGTTCACATTGTGTCAGCATTCTCACTATTTCTACCCATGTTGTTTCACCACCATTAACTTAAACCCTCTGCCCCTTAAAGTTCTCATCTGTGCTTTAGGGTTACTGTTGTCAGTTTAATCACATATAGATAATTCTTTAAAAGAGCGCAATGCTCAAGGCAAACATTCTTTACTAATTGAGCTAAACTGTTGTTTATTTTGACATTGGCTTAATGGGATAGTTTCAATTCAAGGTTTAAAAATTGTTTCCAGGCAGTGGGTTTAGGGGTTCAACTGCTCTCAATGGATCCAGTAAGTCTGGTTACCATGAGAATCTGAACTTCTGTTCCACATATTTACTCCTTTTGATCAAGATCCATCTGTTGGCTCCTTTATCAAAATGTTCAGTAATGGCAGTTGTTCACCATCCGTTTCTTCTGGTCTCATGGCAGAGGAGACAGTAGTACATGGATACAGTTAAACCTGCAGCCTGTTTCCTTAGAGAATATAATTTTTTACTATATTAAATGAATTTGTGGCTAAAAAGTAAGGCTCAATTAGAATAGAAAGGAGTGTTTTAAGTTAAAACTATGACCATGATACAATGAAAGTTCTAGAGCAGCACTGTTCAATAGAAATGTCTTTAGTTACAAGTATAATTTTAAATTTTCTCATAGCTATATTTTGAAAATTAAATCAGTGAAATTAATTTTAATAATAGATTTTATTTAATTCAGTATATTCAAGATATTTCAATATGTCATCAATATAAAAATTATTAATGAGATATTCTGCATTCTTTTTTTTATTCTACGTCTTTAAAATTCAGTGTGTGTTTTATACATTCCAAAAAAAAAAACCTGTTGCTGTCAAGTTGATTCCAACTCATAATGACCCTATAGGACAGAGTAGAACTGCCCCATACAGTTTCCAAGGAGTGCCTGGTGGATTCGAACTGCCAATCTTTTAGTTAGCAGCCATAGCACATCACAAGTCAGACAATCCACATTCAAATGCTTAATAGTCACATGTGGCTAGTGATTGTTGTTTTGAATATCTCAGTTCTAGAGGATATATGAAGTATTGGAATGATAATAGATGTTCATCACAGTTGTAAAACCAGTATTATTACTCTCAACAATTTACTACTGATTCTTTAGAAACAGTAGGTAATAAAACTTACATTAAGCCTTTTGTTCTGAACCCAATAATGTATTTTTTTATTTAAGTAGGCCTCATTGGTGTTCACTTATAAATTTACTTTCTGAGCCATTTGAGAGTTAGCTTTAGATAGATATCACTACATTGAACCCCTAGTTACTTCAGCAGATACCTCCTAAGATTTAACAGTGATAGCAATACTATTATCAAATATACAGTCCATATTCAAATTTCCCCAGTTGTCCCAGTAGTGTCCTTTGTAGCTACACCTCCCCCCACCCCATCCAGTTAAGGATCACATTGCATTATATTTGTCGTGTCTCTTCAGTTTCCTTTTATCTAGAACAGTTCCTAATCTTTTAACTTTTGTTTTCTGTCTTTTATGACTGACCAGAAATGGGGTCCAGGCCAATTGTTTTATAGAATGTTGTGTTCTTAGGGCATCACACCATAGGACATATTATATCATTTTGTCTCATCGTTTGTAAAGGTAAATTGGATTGTTTGGTGTCTGCTAGATGTCTCCATTTTAGAGGAACTGTATTTTTCCTTTTGCAATCCATAAGTAATATGTGGGGTGAGGTTTTGAGCCTGAATATCCTGTTCCCAACTGTCTACCCTAGACAGTTTTAGCATACATTGATGATTCTTGCCTGAATCAATTACTATTATGAAAACTGTAAACTGGTGATTTTCTATCATTCTTTCTACATTTATTATAAGTGATATTCTTCTGTAAAGAAGACCTTTCCTTAAATCCCCCTACACATGTTTTTATTTTGTTATTTCTTAGTTATCAGTACAGACTCAAATTTTTCTTATTCAGTGTGTTATGCATTCCATTCCTGTCATTATTCACTTTTGGAAATGTGCTAGGAAGTACTATTTAAAAAAAAAAAATCATGAATTCATGTTGATACCTCTAATTCTAATTTCATAGCACAGGGTTCTTTCCCTCTTTTCTCCGTTCCATAGTTGTGTTTCTGTACTCCCACAGTGAGAAAGCACCCTGGTTCCCAACCACATCGTTGTATTTACTTGCTCAGTTCTACAGTACACACAGATTGTGAGGATGGCACAGAACAGGCAACGTTTTTTCTGTTATTCATAAGGTCGCTATAAGTCGGAGCCAACTTGATGGCACCTAACGACAGTACAGTACACACAAAGTAGCTTCTTAATTGTTACATCAATACCACTGCTGACAGAAAAGCTTTACAGATTGGTAAAGTTTGAGAATTCTTTACTGAAACTATAGAGTATTATATTCAAAAGTTATTTAAGTTACTTTTTTTTTTAGCATGTTTATGTTATTATTTGATATAATATAGTTAGTTGCATTGTTTATAATCATTATTAGAACTTTCCTTCTCATCGTTGTTGATTTATTTTTATTTTTTGTCTATGTAAAGCATTAACATAGTTCAAAAGTCAAAGCCATATGAAAACATATACTCAGATCCCTTTCTTATGCTTTCTGTACCATTCTTGCCAACCTGTTGTGTAGGTATAGTTTATCCTGCCTGTATTTCTTTTTGCAAAAATAAACAGCTCCATCTATATCCTTATATATCTAGTTTTTTCTTTGTTTCGTTTTCATATTGTTGTGGGTGTATCTTCAGGGTAAATCCCTAGAAGTGGGATTGCTGATAAATGTGTAAATAGATGTGTAGTTTTGTTAGATATTGCCAAATTTCTGCCGCAGGGAGTACACCATTTCTCACTCCTGCCAGCAGCATGTAAGAGTATCTCCACAACCTTGTCAATAGTGTGTTGCCGAGCTTTTTAATTTTTGCCAGATAGGTGAGAATGATATTTTAGTGTATTTTTAATTTGTATTTATCTTACTACAAGTGAAATTGAGCATCTTTTCATATGTTTAAGCATCATTTGTGTATCTTTTTTCATAAAGTATCTGTTCTAACCTTTTATTCACTTTTTTTTTAATCCAGTTTTTTAGTGGGTATATGGTCTTTTTATTCTCGATTTGTAAGAGTTCTTTATTATTAGAGATATTAGATCTTTATCACAGGTATATGTTGCAGACATTTTCTTTCAGTATGTCTTGATCTTTTGGCTTTGTTTATAGTATGTTGCCAACAGCGTTGCATTTTTAAGTATGCAGTAGTAAATATTACACACATGAATGAATAAACAAGCATTAAAGATACTCTGAAAGTTTAAATAGAACTCTTATTGAATATCTTGAGGGATTTCTGAAAAAATATGGTATGTTATTTTATCTACTAACATGTTCTGTTAAACTGTCATTAACTTTGATGACAAGTGTTATAGTTTATTTTCTAAAAAATTAAAAATAAGAAAGAAGCTCCAAAGAAAAATAAATATAACTAGATATAATTATATAACACCATATGAGGATATAAATTTATAATATGAGATTTAGGAATCAGAGAATTTAGTTTTGGGAAATAATTTTTGCAATTTGCTCTTTTCTCTCATTAAGTTGGAAAAGAGGATTTTTTTCTTGAAAATAGATATTTCTGAAAAGGGTTAAGTTGGTTTTCTTGAGAGAGTTTGAGAAAATTGAATCGATTTATTGGATTATAAAATAAATAATTTCAAGGCATTCCAGACAAAATTAGAGAATTAATTTGACCATTGATTTAGAACCTATGAAAGTGGTAAAAAAAAAAAAGAAAAAAAAAGTCTCCATTATGTTACAGCTTTTGACTGTAGCTTAGAAAATGTTAATTTAGAATTTTATTCTGGAGTCAATACAGTAAAAGAAAATGTCAATTTTCACCCAGTGCTTTTTTTAAAGCTCTTTTTAGAAATATCATCAAGTTCCAAAATCCATTTATTTTTGTTTCATTTAATTTATTCTGAATTTTAACAGCAAAATTATGAAACCAGAATAACAATTGCCTAAAAATGAAGTTTGCATCAGATATAGCTATAATTATTTTACAGTAAGAATCATTTTAAAATCATAATCTTCTTGTGATTTAGGAGAAATTGAAATTATTGAATATATACTTTTTCTCTTAAGGAGAAAAATTCCTGTTTTGTACAAGGATACTTGGTAAGGTGGTATGGTCTTGCCACCCTGTCCACCTTCCCATTTCATAGGCTCACCAACTTTTCTGCCTCAGAGTCTTTGTACTTGTTCTGCCTTTTGCCTAAGTATTTTCACCCCGGCATAGCTGTTTTTTTCTTGTCTCAGCTTAAATGTTACTTCCCATGAGAGGCCTCATCACCCTAACTAAAATCACTATCATATCACCCTTTGATATGTTACCCTTTTGTATCACAATCTGAATTTACCTGGTTTAATTATATATTTTATGGATTTATGGAGCCCTGGCAGTGCAGTTGTTAAGAGCTCAGCTGCTAACCAAAAGGTAAGCTGTTTGAATCCACCAGGCACCCCTTGGAAACCCTTTGGGGCAGTTCTACTCTGTCCTATAGGGTCACTATGAGTTGGAATCAACTCGATGGCATCGGGTTTGGTTTTAATTATGTATTTACTTGTTTGTCGCCTGTGTCCCGCCCTTTTCCAGGAATCTTGTTGTCTTTTCATGCTTTGAAAATAATTGTTTAGTGAATAAATGAGTATCAGTTCTTTTCTCAAGCCATAGCCAAACAGATTTAAGATAGATCCAGAAATAGCATCTAAGTGCTTTTTCTTTTTCTGTGGCTGCACATAGCAGCAGTGTAATGGTGGACTTGTCTTTCTTGCTCCTTACAATTGGTCAGTTATTTCATGTTCAGTGTAGGTTGTTAGCTATTGTCTCAGTATTTATTTTTCAATTAGTTTGTAAGAAAGAAAGGGAAACGTTCCTACTGTTTACTTAGAAAGTAACCAAAAAAACTTTCATTCTAACTTTTTTATCATGAAACCATTCAAACATACACAGAGAAAAATCCCCCTATAGACCCACAATCCAGATTCAATGATTATCAAGATTTTGTCTCCTGTTAAAATTTATGTTCCTTGTTTTTTTCAGTTAAAACAAATTTTTAGAAGACTACTATATGTACATTGATTAATGTAATTTGATTTTTATCCATTATAGCTTGGAAACCGCTTACTACAGTAATTTCACAAGCTATACCAAAGTTTCCTCATCTGAACCAGGATTCTCAACAGGTAAATTTTTTTTTTCTATCAGTATATTCTTGTATTTTGATATAGCATGTTCTCTAATTTTTAATAGGATTATAGTAATACAGAGGTTCCCAAGCTATCTCAGTTCATGGCCCCCTTTGTATCTCAATAATTTTTTCACAACATCCTTAGGCCAAAAGAAATACCTAACAGTTCTATTTATTACATAGTAAGTAGTATTAAACAACCTAGTAGGTATTTATATCCTAATAATTTAGTAAGCATTTTACTTTTAAATGAACACGGTTACTTACTAATGGAATGAGTGCATCTGTTGGACACTGTACAACTTTTCAAACCTTGGAATAGATTAGACACCATCACTCCATTTCTTGTTCTACATTGATTTTCGCACAGTAATTGCTTTTTATCATGGCAACCTCCTCAAGCCCAGATTCACAAAAACATGATGTCATCAAAAGAAATGTAATAAGATCTAATGTTGAAACTGAACTACCTTGACTTAATTCATTCAGCGTCCAACAGATATTGAGACTCTGTTCTCCAAATTAAAATATTTTGTGGAAGCCCTATGAGATCACTGTGTACCTCAGGGTACCTTGATGCACAGTTTGAGAACCATGGTAGTAATACAAAAAACAAACCCATTGTCAGCGAGTTGATTCTGACTCATAACAACCCCATAAAAACAGTACTGCTAATTAGGATGAATTGAAATTCTGGAATAGTTTAGATTAGTGGTTCTCAAGGAGGGTGCTATTAACATTTTTGAAGGGACGATTCTTTCATTATGTGGCATTGCCCTTTCTAGTGGACATGTGTGAAAGAAAATAAAATGTTGTATTTGCCCCAATTTTGCATCTTACTTTATTTCCCATGTTACTGGTCTTTTTTTTTCCTCTCCAATAATCTTGATTTTTTTCCTTCTTTTTAAAATACCAAAAAAAAGGTGAAGAAAAAAATAAAACTTACTCTACTACCCAGAGGTACTCAACATTAACATTTCCAGCTTTTTCTCTGTCTTAAAAAATATGGTTAAATAGATGTGAAGTCTTCTTAAACATGCCTTCTAAAGGTTACTTAACATTCCATCATATGGCTATCCTATACTTTTGACAAAAAGTTCCTATTTTGGACATTTAGATTGTTTCCAGCATTTTACCATTGTAAGTAATACTTGAGTAAGTGTTTTTGCACATAAATCATTATTTGCATTTTAAACTATTTTCTTATATTTGATTCCCAGAAGTGGAATTGATTAATTGAAAGTCAAAGAACAATTTTTTTAGGTTCTTGACACGTATTGCCAAATCTAAAAATTTTAATATTTTACAGTATGAATGTTTATTTCACTTCATTCTTCCCAGTTCTATTAAGAGATTTTTAAATTCTTTCTAAGTGTTAATAGAAT
This sequence comes from Trichechus manatus latirostris, assembly GCF_000243295.1. NCBI lineage: Eukaryota > Metazoa > Chordata > Mammalia > Sirenia > Trichechidae > Trichechus > Trichechus manatus. Next base: position 3,336,602 of record NW_004444086.1, read on the forward strand.
GTTACTCATGTTTTAGCTTTTATTTCTTTGATTATTAGTGATGATGTACATGTATCACTTATATCTAATAGAAATTTACATTTTTATTTTATAAATTACTATTGCCTTTCGGTATTCTTATATTCCTAAGATGCTAAAAGAAGATAAATTTGCAAATAAGCCACTTGAGTCCTTGCAGGTAAGTTATCTTTAAAATACAAAAATACAAAGTAGCCAGAAATTATATAATTTTAAAATTTGCATTGTGCACTGTCAGCTTTCAGACTCATTCATAGTTACCCCTAATCTAACCTGCTATCTTTTGTAGAAATGTCCTGTGTGGTCAGTATGATTTGGTTAAATACCAAATCCTTCATCATAAAGCTAACTTTGTAAACTAAGTCAAGAATTGTCATTGACAATTGAATCTGCAGCTCTGTTGCCAAACACAGAACAAAACAAAAGAAAATCTGTGTTGTGGTGACTTATCATTTTTTACCCAAGATCAAGCATATAAATTCATAAATAACCAGCAACTACATAATTTAGCCTAACAATGATCACATTCTTATTGTTTCTTGCACTTGAAAAATAGAGGTTTAACTTTTTCCAGGACAGTTATCATAAAGTATAAACTGCAGATAAACTCCATCGTTGTTTTTTTCCACTAGAATGAGTTGTCATTTAAAATAAATGTCACACATTGTTAACAATTGGCTGTAATCTCACAGAAATGAAGTAGGCTGTACATTCTTTTAAAAGAAAAATTATATCTTTTTTAACATTAAAATAGGAGTGCATTTCTACTTTTGTAATGGCTCTTCTTACCACGGCTCTCAGAAACAACCTCTTTATATACATTGGTGGTGGAAGGAACTTCTAAAACTTAAGTTTGGGTGCCCTTTGAAAATACACAATGCCACCTCTACCTTATTTCTATAAGTATAATTAGCTACACATAGCAAAGGAGCTATTTCGTCACTGGAAGTACTATGCTAATTAATTTTAAAATTCATTATGTTAGAAAATTCTGATTCTAAAATATGAATTGAAGGTTTTCAGGAACTACTTGGTTGGCAGTTGAGCTTATATGTAGTATCATTATTTGAAGAAGTACACTACCTCTTCTGCGAAAGTCTTTTTCTCTCCATATTTCTTAAATGTAAAAAAAGAAGTACTATAGTTGAATTCACATTTTAGGCCTATCTAATTCATATAAAAATTATGGTTATTTTATATAGTTACTTGATGAACTAAAAATGACTAGTTGCTGCTTTCTGTGTCTTGTGTTTTATGATTGTTAGGAAGATGATTCATTCTTTTTTGTCACTCTGTTTACAATTTTTTCTCCTTTAATTTCATGCTGATTTTTAAATTGAACTATCTTCACTTGTAAAAGTATTAGGTTTGATGGGTGATTTATTATATACCAAACAGCTTTTTGTAGTGTTAAAAAATTCAATTAAAATTTTAGAATCTGAATTTTCTAATGTGTTGAGTTTTAAAGATTAATTAGCATAGTACCCTATCTGTTAGAGCACTTTTTTGTCATGTGTAGCTTGTTTTATATATATATGCATATATATATGTACATATATATAAACAGATAAAGGCAGAGAAAGAGAGAGAGAGAAGCAACATGGAGATGGCCTTCAGTGTATTTTCCAGGGCAAGCAACTTTTTAAGTTTTGGGAGTATTTTTTCCATCAAACTTATGAACCACTTGTAAAGCTATCCTGGCTAATATACTTACTGATATTTTATTCTAGTTCTTTACCTTGGGAAGTGAAAAAAAGAACGCTTTTCCAGCTGTTATTCCTAAACAAATAGAGACCTGTGACCCTAAGGTAAAATTTGTGAAGATCCTTGATTTTCTAGCTCACTGTGTTTTCCTGTTATTATCTCCACGATTATCAGAGTTTTCATAGGCAGAAGGTTAGTAAGCGTAATGAATTAGCATCATTTTAAGGACAAGAGAAACTAATTATTTAATGACTCTTTCCACCTTTTTTTTCAGAGCTCTAGTGGTGCAGTGGTTAACAGCTCAGCTGCTAACCAAAAAGTCGGCAGTTCAAATCTACCAGCCTCTCCTTGGAAACCCTATAGGACAGTTCTACTTTGTCCTGTAGGGTCACTGTGAGTTGGAACCAACTCCATGGCACCTAACAACAACAACCACCTTTTTTTGGTCTTGAATTTCTCTCTACTAGTAATGAGCTGATAATACAGTATCTGCAGTATCCATATATATAGGATACCCTAGGGATAGACACAAAGCTGTGTAAAGTACAATTAATGAATGTTCTGTGGAGAACAAAATTAACTTATTATAATCTACTCCACCACTTCTTTTGACTGAATATGTAGAAGAGTATGGAACGCAAGCTCTAAATAATACTACCTAAACTCCATTGCTGTCAACTGAATTCCAATCATAGCAACCCTAGAGGACAGAGTAGAACTGCCTCATTCGGTTTCCAAGGCTATGATCTTTACGGAGGCAGACAGCCACATCTTTCTCCCATGGAGCGGCTGCTGGGTTCGAACTGCCAACCTTTCTGTTAGCAACCAAGCACTTAAGCCACTGTACCAGCATGGCCCCTTAGAACTCTCTAGTCCACATCAAAAAGTGATAGAAACAACGGCATATAGATGGTTGCTTTTGTAAATAGTGATACTATTCCTAAAGCCCAGCAGACCTCTGGAAGGGATCTACCTGGCAGGATAGAAGACCAAGGGACCTATTTGCTTGTGGGTCATATGCGTTCCTCATCACACAAAACAAATATACAGTCTTTAACAATTGAGACTTGTTTAAATTGAAACGTATATGTTTTATAACTTCAGAAGAGTATTTTCAACAAAAGTCTTGTATAAGAAGCATTTTGGATTTGATTTTCCTTTCAAATGTGTGATTTAGAATCTTCATTTTAAGATAAGAGTATGTTCAAATGATAAATTATTGCCATTTGGTTAATTCATCACTTGGAAATAAATTAATCCTTTATGTACATTCCTTTGGCTCTATTGGCGATCTTATTTTTCCACATTGTGGGTAAGCTTTGTCACCTAGTGTGGAGTAAAAATCCTAGACCCTCAAGGGGGCAGCAGAGAAAACTATTTGATCTGTGAAAACAGATGGAGTCTTTGAGGGGATGAAAGAACCTCTCTGTGGGTACATGTCTGCCTTGGAGTCACACTCCTATGCCTTTGCTCTTAGAGCAACAGGCTATCAAATATTCTGCTGGGAGGCAGAGAGCCCACTACCTTAACATCTTGTGTTAAGCCTTGTAGTTTACAAAACCCTTAAGAGAAGGAAAATGCTTCCTATATTCCTTCCCTTTTTATCTGTTGTATATTTATTGTTTGCTTCTTATATGCTAAGCACTGTGTTAAATACAGGTGATATCTAGACAAAACAAAAAGTCTCTGCCCTCAAGGAGCTTACAGTACAGTGTGTATACAGATAAGAATAGATTTCATTGGAATACAGTGTAATAAGTCTGCAGTGGAAAGTTGTATAACATATAGTGGAAGCATAGAGAAAGGAGCAGCTCTTTCTGGCTTTATTAGTCCATTATTACTTTACTCATTACTATGCTCATAATAAAATAATTCATATTTGTTAATGTTGAACTTGAATGCAATTAAGTCAGTACACTTAGAAATTTTACCCTTAAAAAGTGTTTTAGAATTCCTGGTTTTCAGCATTGCTCCCTTAGTTATTATTTACAGTAGATAATATTTAATAGAAAGCTGAATTATATATTGTTGTCTATGTATGTCAATATATCCTTATGCAGTTCTCATCTTTTATAATTTACCTGTAGCTTGTTGAGTTTCAAGGGCACCAAGTGAAAGGATCAGCTACTAGTGCTGTGATGGTCAGAGAATATGGCTCACAGCTAGAATGCAGTCTATTTCCAGATAGCATTGAGTATGAAAACTTTATGACAGACTCTTGTTTTCCGACATCAAGTTGCATGCAGATTGACTTATTGCAGGTAAAAATATTTTTATAGTTGCATCTTGCCCAATCACTTATACACTCTAAAGAGAGTATAGTTAGCTAAATCTTTGTACGGTTATAAGTTAAATAGGAGTACAGTAAATTAAAAAGAAGCATAATGTCTTAGATCAAGCTATATGGGACAAAAATACTTTATTTGAAAGATCATCCTCCGTTTTTGCATAATGCTGATTTTCGCATAACGACCTGGTCTTTAGAACCTAACCATGTTGATAAGTGAGGAGTGGGTGTACTCATTGTCAGTTGTGTGTTTACCAAATATCTTCCCCTACTCTGGTTATCTTTTCACTTTTAGTGGTGTCCTTTGTTAAATAGAAGCTTATAATTTTTTTTTTTTTTTTTTTAAATATTTTATTGTACTTCAGGTGAAGGCTTACAGAACAGATAGTTTCTCATGTAACAGTAACACACATGCTGTTTTATGACATTGGTTA
>NW_004444086.1:3341256-3342588 GCF_000243295.1 Trichechus manatus latirostris
GTTACTACAAATGTTGCCCTATGACAATGGTTAACAATCTCACAACACATCAACAATATCCTTACTCTACTTTGTGTTCCCTATCATCAGCTTAGAAGCTTATAATTTTTAATGTAATACAGTTTATCAGTTGTTTCTTTATGATTAGTACTTTTTTGTCTTCTTTAAGAAGTCTTTCTCTGCCTAAAAGTCATGAAGGTATCTCATATTATCTTCTGGAAGCTTTATTATTTTACCTTTCTCTACTTCACCTGCAATTGGTCTTTATGTATTGCAGATGACGTGCAGAAAGGTAAAATAATAAAGCTTCCAGAAGCTTTTGAGATGGGAATAAAATGTCATAATTTTTCCATATGGGTATCCAGTTGACTCAGTACTATTTATTGAAAAGTCTGTCTCTTCTCTATTACTTTGCATTGCCGTAAATCAAGTATCTATACATTGTGGATCTGTTTCTGGTTTCTATTCTGATTCATTGGTCTGTAGTTTTAGAAGTCTCTTATAAAAAGGATGTGTTTGCATGCATCTTTAAATCTTCCCACCTTATTCTTCTTAGTGGTTTCCATTTCTACATACATTTTAGAATTAGCTTATCAATTTCCACAATACATATAAATATGCTGGGAATTTGACTAGAATTTCATTACATATATAGATCTTGGGGAGACTTGACATTTTTACGGTACTTTATTGATATATTTGATATGTTTTCAATTTTGTAGTATTTTCTTACATTTATTTCAAACCTCTTTAATTTCCACTGATAATGTTTTATAATTTTGTCATAGATGTTCTTTAAATATTATGTATTTGATTTGTAGGAGCTCTTTGCATATTAAAAAAATTAACTTGGTCATTTTCCACAATTAGTGTTGTGACTGATTTTTTCAAAAATACATTTTTAATATTTATGTGATCAGATCTATTAATGTTTTCTTTCTGTAGCCCAGATCTCTTAAACCTTCATTTAATGCTTTTTGTGTAATATATCTTGATGCTTTTTATTTTTATTAGTTATTATCATGGTTTTGCACTATCTTTAGAAACAGCTAATGATTTCAATGGTTATGTTAAGTAAAATAAGTTATTTCTGAATTCCCCATTTATATTCTCACAGACTTCTCTTATACCTATATCATAATTTTTAAAAATTTTTTTTAATTTTTTCCCATACAAAAATTTATACATACATTGTTAGGTGACCCTAATTGCTCTCCCCATACTGTGACAGCACACTCCTCCTTTCCACCCCTCATTCCCCATGTCCATTCAACCAGCTCCTAACCCTCTCTGCTTTCCCATCTCACCTCTGGACAGAAGCTGCACTTTTAG
>NW_004444086.1:3343130-3344473 GCF_000243295.1 Trichechus manatus latirostris
TGTCCCTCCAAGTGTTTGATTGTATTCAGGAAACTTCTTAGCTTTGGTTTAGTCCAGTTGTGCTGACTTCCCCTGTAGTGTGTGCTGTCCTTCCTTTCACCTAAGATAATTCTTATCTACTATCTAGTTAGTAAATAATCCTCACCCTCCCTCGCCACGCTCGCTCATAACTATCAAAGAATGTTTTCTTCTGTGTTTAAACCTTTTCTTGAATTCTTATAATAGTGGTCTTAAACAATATTTGTCCTTCTGTGACTGACTAAATTCACTCGGCATAATGACCTCCAGCTTCCTCCATGTTATAAGATGTTTCACGGCTTCATCATTGTTCTTTATCATTGCGCAGTATTCCATTGTGTGGATATACCATAATTTGTTTATCCATTTGTCCATTGATGAGCACCTAGGTTGTTTTTATCTATTTTTCTATTGTGAACAGTGCTGCAGTGAACATGGGTGTGCATATATCTATTTGTGTGACGGCTCTTATTTCTCTGGGATATATTCCAAGGAGCGGGATAGCTGGATCGTATGGTACCTCTATTTCTAGCTTTTTAAGGAAGTGCCAAATGGATTTCCAAAGTGGTTGTACCATTTTACATTCCCACCAACAGTGCATAAATGTTCCAGTCTCTCCACAACCTCTCCAGCATTTATTATTTTTTGTTTTTTTGGATTAATGCAAGCCTTGTTGTGGGGAGATGATATCTCATTGTAGTTTTGATCTGCATTTCTCTAATGGCTAATGATTGTGAACATTTCTTCATGTGTCTGTTAGCTGCCTGAATATCTTCTTTGGCGAAGTGTCTGTTCATATCCTTTGCCCGTTTTTTAACTGGGTTATTTGTCTTTTTGTTGTTGAGGTTTTACAGTATCTTCTAGATTTTAGAGATTAGACGCTGATTGTGTTTGGCATAGCCAAAACTTTTTTCCCAGTCTGTAGGTTGTCTTTTGACTCTTTTGGTGAAGTCTTTTGATGAGCATAAGTGTTTCATTTTTAGGAGCTCCCATTTATCTAGTCTGTCTTCTGGTGTTTGTGCATTGTTATTTATGGTTTGTATTGTGTTTATGCCATGTATTAGGGCTCCTAGCATTGTACCTATTTTTTCTTCTGTGATCTTTATCGTTTTTGATTTTATATTTAAGTCTTTGATCCATTTTGAGTTAGTTTTTGTGCATGGTGTGAAGTATGGGTCTCGTTTCAGTTTTTTGCAGATGGATATCCAGTTATACCAGCACCATGTGTTAAAGAGACTGTCTTTTCCCCAATTAATGGACTTTGGGCCTTTGTCAAATATCAGCTGCTCACAGGTGAATGAATTTATGTCTGGATTCTCAATTCT
>NW_004444086.1:3348833-3368156 GCF_000243295.1 Trichechus manatus latirostris
AAATAAGTTGGTGTCAAGTGCTTTATCTTCAGTCTCACTAATTCTGACTTCCATTGCCTCAATTCTGCTCCCATGACTTTCTATTGAGTTGTCTAATCCTGAAATTTTATTGTTAATCTTATGGATTTCTGATTGCTGTCTCTCTGTGGATTCTTCCAGCCTGTTGAGTTTGTCATTATGCCCTTCTCTAATCTTTTTAATTTCCTCTATTGCATCTTCTATGTTTTGCTTATTTTCCTTCCTAATTTATTGAAGAGTTATGTATATTAATCTTTTGTATCCTGCCTCTGGTAGTTCCAAGAAATTTTCTTTGTCTGGAAAATGTCTAGATTCTTTATTTTGGGAGCTTGCTGAAGCCATCATGGATTGCCTCTTTATGTGATTTAATATTGACTGTTGTCTCCGAGCCATCAATAAGTTATTATATTTATTTATTTTATGTTTGCTTACTGTGTCCTAGCTTCTTGTTTTGTTTTGTTTTGATATGCCCAAATAGGTTCCTCATATGAGCTAGTTTGATTACTGGCACTTTGAAGCTCTAATGTCCTGTCACCAGGTGGTTAGATCTGTTACTAGGTATGTTAGCTCAGGAGTCCACCCACTCCTCCTATTTGGATTCAGCTCAGGTGTCCAGGTAGATAGCCCCCAAGTGTGTAGTGTAGGCTCTCACTTAGAGTCCTAGAGAGGCGTGGGTGATTGGTGTAGGCACAGGTATCTGGCTGCAGCAGGGGGACATACTCTGAGCAAGGCAGGCTGCTGACAGCTGCCCCTGAGTGTCCAGGGGGAAGGTATGCCCCTGTTCCCTAGAGTGTGTAGGTGGGTGGGTTTTGCAGCCAGAGTGTTAGCAGCTAATGCTGTTAGCTGTAAGGACTAGGGGGCACCTCTTATTCATGGGCCCCTGTTGCAGGTGGCTAGGTGGTGTGGGTGGAGCCACCAGTCCTCAGGCCCTTGATGTGGGTAGGTGAAGACCCTGGTTAATGGGCAGAGCAGTGTCAAATGTCAAGAACCTGCCACTTCACAGCTGAAACAGTTGAAGGTAGACTTCTAGTATATACCCTTTTGTACTGTGGTAATGCGGGCCTACACTGTTGAGATGGGCCCACACAAGTCTATGCAGGGGGAAGGGCAGTCAAAGTCCGTGGATCCTTTATGCCTGTGCCTAGGCAAAGAGCTCTGCCTACCCTGGGTTCCTTGCTTAAGGGAGCCGGCAGTTATTTTCCTCTGTTTGTTAATTAGTTCACTCTCCAAGGCAGGGAGAATCGCTCTGGGCGTGTGACAGATCCTACTTCTGGCCCAGGGGACTTGGCAATTGCTGAAGCCCCTCTGGGACCCAGTGCAGAGCAGGGAGTGGGGTAGTAAATGGGAGAGAGGTTTTCCCCTAAGGGGGGTGTTTTTGATCCGCGCGGTAGGCCGTATGCAAGTACTTATGTTTCACTGTTCCAGGGCTGCTTCTCACTGGTTCTGGGTGGCTGTGTAGACTCTCTGGTGCTATGTCTCTCCTGGTGCGGAAAACACGCCTCCCGAGCATCGCCGCTTGCCTGCTTCACTGCTCACCCCTGAGCTGATCAGGCCTGAAGGGCTCAGGCTCTCGCCGGGTCAGGTCTGGCAACTCCTTGCTGCTTCTGAACCATCTCCCCCTCCCCCTGCCACTCAGTCCAGTTCCTCAACTCTGCCTTTGATGTTCAGGGCTCCCAGATTGCCATATATAATCAATTGACTTGTTTTTTTGGGTCTTTGTTGTAAGAGGGTCCACCAGAAGCATCTGACTACTCCACCATCTTGGCCCCGCCTCCTCTGTATCACAATTTTTTGATAAATCTATATTCAATGTTTTCAGTATTACAAATGTGTTAATATTTTCACTGCTGTGTGTTAATATTTTCAGTGCTGAGGCAAGTAGAATGCTATGAAACAGTTCCTTTCTCTTATAATTTTTTTTCTCAGTTTATAATTGTCTCATTTTCTATTTCCTTAGTTTTCATTGAATATTGGGATTAAGTTTTTCCACACCCTCCAAAAACTGTATAAAATACTTTTCAATGCAGTAGTCCATACAAACGTATCTGATACTTTTGTCAGTTCCATTTCTTTCCTAGGGATCTCTCTTCTGAGGTTCTGCATCTGTCTGCTGCAGTCTGCACTTAATAGTTGACATCTTGGGAGTGCCGTTTCCTATCCTGGGTTGTCTGTATCTTGAACACTATTGTCTGTATCTTGAACACTATGTTTTTTCTTCTTGTTTTGCTGGAGCGCATCCTTGAGTAGCTCTTAAGAAAGGGAGCATGGGAGGTGTATTTTTGTGGATTTTGCATGTTGAAAATATTTTTATTCTGCTCTTACAGAATAAACTTTAGATAAGATATAGAATTTCAGTAAGGTCTTCCTTTTTCTTTTTTATAGTCTTTTATTGAGTTTTTGGTGAAAATTTACACAGCAAGTTAGGTTCCCATTTGCGTTTCCACACAAATTGTTCAGTGACATTAGTTACATTTATCACAATCTGTCAGCATTTTCTTTTTTTGAATGGTTTCCACATGTACAATTTAGTGACATTGATTGCGTTCTTTGAGTTGTGCAACCATTCTCTCTGCTTTTCTGAGTTGTTCTTCCCTCATTAGCATAAACTCACTGCCCCCTAATATTCCTGCCTAATCTTTTGATGTGCTGTTGTCAATTTGACCCCATATAGGTAGTTCTTAAAAGAGCATAATGCGCAAGGCAGACGTTTTTTACTAGTTAAGCTAAACTGTTGGTCGATTTTAAGATGATTTCAGGGGATATTTTTGGTTTAAAGTTTAAAGATTATCTCAGGACAGTAGTTTCCGGGGTTCCTCCTCCCTCAGTGGCTGCAGGAAGTCTAGAGTCCATGAGAATTTAAAATTCTATTCTGCATTTTCCCTTGCCTTTTTCTTTTTTAATTTAAATTTAGCAATACTTTCTCCCTCTAGAAGTGTTTAGCATATTTTCTTTATTCCTGGTGTTCTGAAGTTTCACAATGATGTGCGTTTTATATAAAATCATACATAGTATATATACGTAGTATTATTATTTTATTAATACTGTGTACTGGGCACTTAGTGGGTATTGTCTTCTCTCAGGTACAATTCCACCAGTCTTATGAAACTTTTTTTTTATTGTTTCTTTGGTAATTTCCTCTCCGTTCTTTTGTTTTTTTCCCCTCTTTCTGGAACGTCTATCAGATGTTTTAAGCCCACTGTATCAGTGGCACCTGTGGCCTCCGATTCCTGAGTCTTTCCATGATTTTGGGGAAAATCAGTTTACTTCTTATCGGGCTCTCCTGCAGTAGGTTTGACTTTCCTCCTTACTATACCATTTTTCCATCCTCTTAATATTATGTATAATTCAGGCTTAGTTTCGTCAAAGGTAGAGTTTGTTTCCATTTCTCATTTCCTGTGTTTTTTGTGAGGAGACTAAAGTAGAGAGCCCAATACAAACTCTATATTGAAAAAGAAACTTGTGTCCATTTGTTTTATTTCTGATTATTTTCATGTAAGTTCATTATGCTCATGGTTTCTTTTTTTTTTTATTTTGTTGTGTTTTTGGTGAAAGTTTATGATGCAAATTAGTTTTTCATTCAAAAATTTATACACAAATTTTTTTGACATTGCTCTGCAATCTATACTCATCTAGTTTATATCCTAGTCTATAAAAAATATTCTAAAGCAAAATGATTAGACTTACCAACAGAAATAAGTTTTTTTTTAAATAAATACAAGATTGCTTGTACATAGCAGACTTTGAATTTAAAAAAATCTGTATTTTTTTAGCAGATTAGCACTGATTATAAGAAATACCATTATGTTATATACCACTAGAAAGAAGAGTGATCAATTAACCATTACAAAATGCTTTATTACTTAGACTTTTAATTTTACGTTTATTGAAAGAACACTTTTAGATTTATTTGGGCATAGATTTTTCTATTGTATATCATACTGCTCTGTTTTCTCGCCTTTCTGTGAACACAACAAGTTTATTGCAATGCTAAGTCATAGTGTAATCTTGAGGACATTTAAATGCAAAATTACTGTTTACGTCTAATTATAAAACGTGTCTAATATTAACAATACACACACGTATATTTAAGTGATTATTATATGAACAGTATGACTATAATTGCACATATTTACACATGCAGAAGCAATGGCAACTATTTCACAACTGCTGCCTGGGCTAGGTTGTTGTTATTTGTTGCTGTCGGTATTCTTCCAACTCATGACGACCCCATATGTACAGAGTAGAACTGCTCCATAGGGTTTTCAAGGCCGTGATCTTTTGGAAGCAGAGTGCCAGACCTGTCCTCCGAGGCATTTCTGGGTGGGTTCAAACCTTCAACCTTTTGGCTAGTAGTCAAGCACCTGGGCTATAGACATGAAAATGCCATCACTTTTAAGTTGCATCCCTATATCAGAGATGTTAAGATGCAAAAAAATGTGTTATAAGGATTGATGAAATATAATGTAATCTGCTTTGCCTGAATAGAACTGGCCTCATACATATTTCTTTTAGTTTTTAAAATTCTAACTATAAACTGCATGTATGTGTGTGTGTGGTAAATATATATGTACATATGTTTGTATATCTGTAGATCCCTGGGTGGTACGAATGGCTAAGTGCTGAACTACCAACCAAAAAGTTGACAATTCACACCCACCCAGATGTTCCTCAGTAGTAAGGCCTGGAGATCTGCTTCCAAAAGGTCACAGCCTTGAAAACCCTATGGAGCAGTTCTCTTCTGCACACATGGGTTCACCATGAGTCAGAACCAACTCAACGGGAACTAACGACAACAACATGTATATCTGTATACACACACATACACTTTTCTTTTTACAAAATAAACTGATAAATGGATCTCTGTTTTCTAGTTCCCAAATAAAGAAAACTTTCTAAAAGGAGGTACTGGCTTTAACATTGAAGACAATTTTCAAAAGATAGCACAGTCTGATACGGACTCCATTGAAAATGACTGTAAGTACAATGTAATTAAAATATAACATTATAAAGTTGACATTGGACAAACTGTTGTATAAAGATACCTGCTTTTTTCCCCACAGCAATTTTAGGTTTCCTTCCTAAAGATTCAGAACATTCAGAATATCATTATTTGGATTATAATTTCAAATCAGCAGAGAGGACTGTGTGTGAAGCAAATAAGGTATAATATAAACAGAATTTTAATAGTTGTGAGTAAAAACGTGTTGGTAGTCTTACAATAAATGAATCTGTTAGGAACTAAAAGGATAAAAATTGTAAGACTTGTTGATATTTTTAAATATGATCAAGAATGTTTATCAGCAACCAACCAACATTATTTTAGTGGTGAAATGGAAGAGTAATTTTTGTTAGTAGCAACAACAAAATATGGATGACTGCTGTCTTCTTTGTTACTTGAAGATGTTTTGATTATTGCAAGATGACGTGAAATGAGAGGCATACATATTAGAAAGGAAGAAATAAAATTAGAAGAATCGATTAAAAATTAGTAGAAGTTTAAGAAAAATTTAATACAAGAACTAAAGATAAGATAAACTTGGGGAAAAAAATTGCTTTCCTAAACCAGTTAGAGAGGGAGAGTACGGCCCCCGGACACCCTTACCCTTTTAACTCAGTACTGAAGTCACTCCTAAGGTTCACCCTCAGCCAAAGATTAGACAGGCCCATAAAACAAAAGGAAACTAAATGGACACACCAGCTCAGGGGCAAGGACAAGAAGGCAGGAGGGGACAGGAGAGCTGGTAATGGGGAACCCAAGGTCAGGAAGGGGAGAGTGTTGACAAGTCGTCGGGTTGGCAACCGAAGTCACAAAACAATATGTGTATTAATTGTTTAATGAGAAACAAATTTGCTTTGTAAACCTTCATCCAAAGTACAATAAAAAAATTGCATCAATTAAATAATAAAAAAGAATAATATTAATATAAGTAAATAAAAATAAACCAGTTACATAATATAATAGAAAAAGAGTCCCAGGAATAGTAGCAAATGATGTAAAAAGTCAAGGCATAATCTTAATTAGAAATGTGCAGGACATATATGAAATAAATAAACTATGAATTTTACTGTGAGATATAAATTCATGAATAAACAGAAATTCAACAGATGTTTATTGAATGCCTTCAGTATGTTAGGAACTTGTAAGACATCTTAAAACTAAGATGAGCACAACATCACTGTCCTATTAAATACTTTAGAGACCAGCAGGGGAGAGATGTTAATCGAGAACAAATAGAATTCATTGTTATTTAGAAAAAGCTGTAAAAGTGCTCTGAATTATAGGAGGAATCTAGTTTAGAATGGATGATTAGGGAAACCTTCTTCACCGACAGCGAAAGTAAGGTCAAGACCAGAGCAGGCAAAAAAAATAGCAAGTGTAAATACCGAGGAGAAAAAAGTGTAAATACCGAGGTGAAAAAAGTAGATTTAAGAAAGCGAAAGAAGGTCAAGGTGGCTGGATTGTAGTGAGTGAAAGGGAAAGTGAGTTTACTTTGCCCTTCTTCAAAGATGTGAAGTTCTTTGCCCCTATTGTAGCACTATATAATGTGTTTGAAATAATAATTTTTATAATGTAGATAACTAGAATTCATTCAGACTATACAGAAAAAAATAAGACTTTAGTTTATAATTTTGTTTCTTATGATCCTCCCTTAAGCAATAATTTCTTTTTGGATAGGTGACATCACCAGAACAAAAGATCTCTACATCAAGTCCTGTTTCTACTTTTTCTTTGACCTCAAGAGATGAAGATTTCATGCTAGAATTCTCCGAGGAGTCCCTGAAAGCAAGAACTTTTCTTGGTGATTTTCACTTTCTCAACTTGGCGGATAGTTGTTACCATATTGCTTTATTACCTGTCCCTATAAAATGAAGTTTTTATTTGAGAGATTGTTACTGAACTAAAAATACTTTGGAACTAGATTCAATGTCATATCCCCTGAAAGCTTTCTCAAACCCTTTCTGTCTTTTGACTTTTTCTAGTACAGATAGCTATTACTTCCAAATACAGCACTCCCTTTTAGCTCTCTAAACCAGTAAACCAGTTGCTGTAGAGTCAGTACTTACTCATGGTGACCCCTTTTGTATCAGAGTAGAACTGTGCTCCATAGGGTTTTCAATAGCTGACTTTTCAGAAGTAGTTTGCCAGGGCTTTCTTCTAACAAGCTTTTGGGTGGACTTGAACCTCCAACCTTTCTGTTAGCAGCTGAACGTGTTAACCGTGTACACCACCCAGGGATTCCTTCTAGCTCTCTAGTTCCTTCTTATTTCGCCCCCTCAACTTTTGTCATCACAGACCTCTGAAAGTATCTTATACCATTGTCAATACTTCTCACAGCTGTAACTCTAGAGCTTCGTCTCTCCCAGGGGAATGGCTCATTGTGAATATCCTATTCATGCCATTGGTTGAACTTAACATAACCTCTTAGTTTCTTCCCCTTTTTTGTTTACTGATCCTAGCAGTATTAGGAAACTCTTAAGCTGCTCCTGCCACCGTGGCCACTCTCAAACCTTCGTGTTTTCATACAATTTGGCTCTTCCCTTATATTCATTTCCTGCTTTAATAAGTATAAACTATTCTGTAGCATCCCTTCTGCTTTCTTTTCCTCTCTCATCATCTCATTAGTGTATCTTTCACTGATTCTGAAGTTATGTTGGGTGAGGGACAAAATTGTAGGCAATACTACATGGGTGGATATTGTAAAAAAAAAACAACTTTGTAATGTGAATGGGTAGTTGGATTGGAGAAGGTTTAGTGGATGTGGTTGGTGGAAAGCAGGAAGGTAAGGAGGAGAAAAATGGGAGAGTCAGTATGGGAGGAGTGGGTATTCTAAAACAAATGAAGTGACAGTGGAATAATAGATGATTTTCAGTTATTCCATGAAGGTTTTACTTCTTTAATGAGGTTTTAACTTTTTTTTTTTGGTCATTGTTTTTTGATTTAGAGTTACAGCGTAACTTAATACTTTTTAAAAGAATATTCATTGGCTCATCTGCTATTCTGCTACTTCACAAATGATCTCGAGTTTATTTCTAATAACTCTGTCAGGAAGGTACATTATTATAAAATAGGAAGCCATAGGATTGTCAGATAAAAACTTTAAGCATTATTGGCATCTTTGCTAGTTCCCATGCTATATTATTTATTCATTTACTTATTAAACAGTATTTATTGCTGTCTGCTACACAGTGTCATAAGTACTAGGGGGTACAACAGTGAATAAAATATACAAAAATCCCTTTAGAGAGCTTTCATTAATATGGGAGAGACAAGCAGTAAGCAGATAAATATGTCAGGTATTGGTAAATGTTATGAAAAAGAACAAAGCAAAATAAGAGGAAAGATAATTACAGTATGGAGGGGTTGCTGTATTTATGGAGTCCCTAGTTGTTTAAATGGTTAATGCTCAGCTGCTGATCAAAAGATTGGAGGTTGAGGCCATCCAGAGGTGCCTTGGAAGAAAGACCTGGTGATCTACTTCTGAAAAATCAACCATTGAAAATGCTGTGTATCACAGTTCTACTCTGACACACACAGGGTCACCACGAGTTGGAATCAACTTGACGGCAACTGGTTTGCAGTTTTTTTTTTTGTCTATAAGGTGGTCAGGGTAATTCTCGCTGATAAGATGACCTTAAAGCAAAGACCTAAAGGAGGTGAAGGAGGAAGTCTGCAGAAGAGCAATCCAAGTAGAGGGGACATCAAGTGCAACTGAATTGGGAACATACTTCGCATGTTCGAAGAACAGCTGGAGAGGAGTGGAATTTCGATAGAGATTGCATTGAATGTGTAGATTGCTTTGGATAGTATTGACACCTTAACAATATTAAGTCTTCCAATCCCTTGAACACAGGATATGTTTTCATTTATTAAGGTCTTCTTTAATTTCTTTCAGCAATGTTTTATAGTTTTCAGAATACAAGTCTTTCACCTCCCTGGTTAAATTAATTCATAGATACTTTATTCATTTAGATATTATAATGGAATTGTTTTCTTAATTTCCTTTTCATATTGTTTGTTGTTGGTGTATAGAAACATCACTGATTTTTGTGTGTTGATCTTGTACCCTGCAACTTTGATAAATTCACTTATTATCTCTAATAGCTTTCTTGTGGAATCTTTGGGGTTTTCTACGTATATGATTACATTATCTGTGAATAAAAATCGTTCATTTTACTTCATCCTTTTGATTTGGATGCTTTTTATTTCTTTTTCTTGCCTAATTGCTGTGGCTAGACGCCCATTACAATATTGAACAGCAGTGATGAAAGCGACTTATTATTGTCTTGTTCCCGATCTTAATGGGAAAAGGGGAAAGCTTTCAGTCTTTCTCCATTGAGTGTGATGGGTTTTTCATAAATGCCCTTTATCATGTTGAGGAATTTCTCTTCTATTCCTATTTCAGTGAGTGTTTTTAACATGAAGCTGTGTTTAATTTTGTCAAATGCCTTTTCTGTGCCAATTAAAATGATCATGTGATTCTTTTCCTTCATTCTATTAATCTGGTGTATTACACTGATTGATTTTCTTACGTTGAACCGCGCTTACATTTCTGGGATAAATCCACTTGGCCACGTGTGTATTCCTTTTAATTTGCTGTTGAGTTTGGTTTGCTAGTATTTTGTTCAGGATTTTTGCATCTCTATTGATAAGGGCTATTGGTCTGTAGTTACCTTTTCTTGTGGTGTCTTTTTCTCTAGATATATTTCAAGGATAGAGCTAAAGGATTTGCTGATGGATTGAATGTGGGATGTGAGGGAAAAAAGGAATTGAGGATGACTGCAAGGATCTGGGCGGAGCCCTGGTGGTGCAATGATTAAGAGCTACGGCTGCTAACCAAAAGGTCGGCAGTTCAAATCCACCAGCCACTCCTTGGAAACCCAATAGGACAGTTCTACTCTGCCCAGTAGGGTCACTATGAGTCGGAATCGGCTTGACGGCAGTGGGTTTGGTAAGGATCTGTTACATTAAGATGGATAAGAAGAATTTTTTGGGGGGAAAGGATCAAGGGTTGAGTTTTGGACATTGAGAGAACTATATAAAATCATGAAGCCCTAGTGGCACAGTGTTTAAGAGCTAGGCTGCTAACCAAAAGGTCAACAGTTCAAATCTACCAGCCGCTCCTTGGAAATTCTGTGGGGTAGTTCTACTCTGTCCTGTACGGTCACGAGGAGTCGGAATCGACTCGACAGCAACTGGTTTGGTTTTTGGTATATAAAATAGTATAGTTATCTAAAAATTGCATATTGTGTATTTTACCATTGTGTAGAATTGGGTATTTCAAAGAATACTGGCAGTTAGATGGAGATCATTCAAATTCATTACAACTGTAGCAGTAAGTTCTTGTTTCAGAAGGTGGCTGACCTGAATATATGTTTGTTACAATGCCTTATATTTATGTAGAATTTTTAATTACGGAAAGTACTTTTCATATCAGTTGTCTTATTTCTCACATAATAACTCCATGAAGTATATAGGTCAGTTATTATTAATCCCATTTTATAGATGAGGAAGCAAATCTAGAGAAGTCATTTGACTTTCCCAAAGTCATATAAAGAATTAAAGGGAGAGCAGAAAGAAAAAAATATCTATTTTCCATCAGACAAGTTTTCTCACTTTCTTACAGAAACCATAGTGATGGAATTACATTCCTTTTAAATGAATTTCAATTTGTGATAGTATTTTACATTTTTAGGGATATATTTATTATTAAAGTTGCGACAGAGGAATTGTAAAACTCTTTCAGATAAAATCTCCTTTGCTCTGAAAGTCAACACATTAATTAATAAAGTGTAATAAATATATAAAGGAAGTTACAAACACATAGTCATATAAATGAACCATACATTTCAGTCTCAGGAGAAGGAGTATAGAGAACAAAACACTAGTTCTGGATCTTGACTCTGCCAGTTGGTTGTCATGTTACCTCTAGGCCTTGGTAATCTCATCTGTAAAATGAGAACAATGAAACCTTTCTGGGCTTTAAAGTGCTTTGAAATGTTAAGTGCTACATAAATATAATGAAGCAATTAGTGGAGAAAATCCTTAGTTAAGGTGGAAAAGAACAAAAGAAGGTCTTCAGGTTTATCAGCCTTGAAAAAGTTTCAGTGTCTGTGAGTTAAGCTTTGAAATCTATAATTTTTTGAGATTAAAACCATTAATTTTTTTTAAAGTGCATATAAAATTATGTGATTTTTTTTTCAGGACAAATTGATATCTTTTGCTTCTGTATATGTACAATGTTTTCTAGAGCCTGGGTACTGACTGATAGTACATTTTTATTTAATCAGCATTCTGTTTTCTTTCAGGAATGAAAAGACCCATTTCTCTGGAGAAGAAGAACCTTCAAAGGCTTCCATTAGTAAGTAGAACACGAGTTCCACTTATTACTTTGCCACCTGCTGATGGGCCACCTGACTCAGATTCTTGCTCATATGTGATCAACTGTGGCATGCAGGAGTCCTCTGGTTCCCCTATATTCAACCTGTGTGAAGAGTCAGCATTTCTATCTTTTAACTTTGAGTCTGAGGACCAAAGTGAAACTTTTTTCTTTGAAGACTCTGGGGAAGAGACCCCAGGGGGTCTTTCACTTCTCAATAATATATCTACCAAAAGCAAGTGGCTGAAATATCAGAACACACCCCAGTGCAACTTGACTACTTCAGACAAAATTGATAAGAAAGTGAGAGATGGCTTCTTTGCCGAGGCTGTTTCTGGGATGCGTTTCAGTGACACAGGCGAAAGGCAGAGCGATGTTATGAATAAAAGCCCTTTAGACTCTGTGCATTTGCAAATGATAAAAGGTGCGCTCTATCGACAGCAGCAGGATTTTAGCAGTCAGGATTTGGTTTCCAGAGAGACAGCACTTTCTCTGAATCTAGAACAGACTTCCAAGACTGAAGAAATTCAGAATGTGTTAGGAGAGTCTGCCTGCTACAACTGCAGTGTAACAGGACATGTACAGGTGAGGAAATGTGCCAGTGTCTCATGGTGCATTTTTTCTAATAGTTACTGTCTGAATTTCAACAAAAGAATTACCAAAATAGTATAGGAGCAATGATTTTACTCTTGGAGCAGATGCCTTTTTTTTGACCCAGAACTCTAGCTACAAGTCACATCATTTCCTTTAACTTAAAATCTTTCCTAGTAGTTGTGAGCATTAAATGAAATTATATATCTGAAAGTATTTGGTACAGCATCTGGTACATAATAGATACTTAATAAATTATATCTCCTATGCCTATTTCTACTAGTACTTCTACTACTACTACTAATACTACTATGATTGTTTTCATTTTTCACTATCAGCTCAGTTTTGCTGATCAGATAATTAGTAGGGTTAAGGACGTCTTATTACACATGGTTGAGAGTAGTTCTTATTATGATCATAACCAGAAGTAGAGAAACATAATGATCCATTCACATCAGTTAAGTTTTTTATAGCAGAAAATATTTAAAAACTTAGTGAGGGAAAGATAAGAGAAGATAATCTCCTTTAGGATTAAAAGTACTATGCATAGTCATTCTTGCAGTACTTGGTTTCTCGTTTGAAATTAGAAAGTGATTGTCAAGGATTCTAGAAAACCAGAAAATTTAGTGTATTTTACTAAACATGTCTATAGAAAATAATTTACTTATGAGTAAACAGTATTTTTCTGGAGTTGTTATAATTACTTGAATTATTCCTTTTCAGGAGATAAATGCCTCCGAGCTATCATTCCCAAGTGGGCAGGAAATAAAATCTGCTTATCTTCCCCAAAGGCAAATTCACATACCAGCTGTTTTTCAGTCTCCTGCTCATTATAAGCAGATTTTTACATCTTGTCTCATAGGTATGGCTATTATCTTTTTATTTTGATTGATTACTGCTTCATATAAGTAGTGTAGCTGTGAAAAAGTATATATTGTGAATTTTCATATTCAATCTTCCAGTTGGGACTTGTTATTTTACATATGTTTGCTCCAGTTTATGACAATAACTTCTATTCTAATCTCAGATCATAATTGAGTTTTAAAAGTAGGAAATGACAGTATTCTTAAAGTTACAGTATTTTTCGTTTTTTTTTTAAACTGGAAGTGTTACAAATGGCTTTGTTTAAGTGGAAAAATTTAAATATGATAAATGATTGGGTTTTTTTGTTTATTTTGTTTTTTACTAGGTGAAATTCATGTAAAGACCATTTCAAGTATACAATTCAGTGATACCTAGTATGTTCACACTGTTATGCAAGCACCACCTCTATCTAATTCCAAAACATTTTCATTGCCTTAGTTTCCTAGGGCTGCCATAACAAAATACCACAAGTGGGTGGCTTTAAAGAACAGAAATTATTTTCTCACAATTCTGGAGGCTGGAAGTCCAAGCCAGAATATTGGCCATGTTGTTTCCTTCTGCGGGCTTTGAGAGAGGAACTATTCCATGACTGTCTCCTGATTTCTGGTGACTGTTAACAATCCTTGGCATTACTTTGCTAATTATTGAGGCATTTGCCTCCAATGTCACGTAGCGTCTTTCCCCTGTATATGTGACTCTCTTTTCATATCTGTTCTCCCCTTTTATATCTCTTAGAAAGGATTACGACTTGGACCCACCCTACTCTGGAATGGGACATAATTCAATTCATAATCAAACCCATTAAACCCATTGCTGTCATGACGATTCTGACTCATAGCAACCATATAGTACAGAGCAGAACTACCCCACAGGATTTCCAAGACTGTAATCTTTATGGAAGCTGACTGTCACATCTTTCTTCCACAGAGCAACTGGTGGGTTTGAACCACCAACCTTTTGGTTAGTAGCTGAGTGCTTAACCACTGCACCACCAGGGAACATCTTTTTGGGGGACATAGTTCAATTCATAATACCCCCCCACCCCGAGAAAACCTGTGCTCATTAAGTAGTCAGTCCCTGTTCCTTCTCCTCTAGTACTTGGATGATTAGTTTTGATAATTTGTTTTGCGGTACAAGGGCAAAACTCTGCTTTTAAAAGTGAATAGTAATATAATGTTATAGTTGACTCTGTTAAAAAGCTGTTTTCAAATTAAGTTAACAACCAACACATGTTACAAGCATAAAATGTTTGTATTTTTTTTTGTAGAACATCTAAATATATTGCTGTTTGTGTTGTCACAAAGGTTGTACAAAGCTCTTTCAAAAGTTGACATATCATTTTACACATCTTCAAAAGAAGAGAAACAAAAAAATGTAGAAAATAATGTGCCATCCTGCCATCATCATCAACCTGCAAAACTTGTCATGGTTAAAAAAGAAGGTCCAAATAAGGTATTGTTCCTCTCCCCTCCATCCACTCCACCAAATATTGTCTTATAAAAAGTATAAGTGCCTTTTGCCTTATGACAAACTTAAAGAGTGAGTCTTTTTTTAAATAATATTTTATTGTGTTTTAGGTGAAAGTTTACACAGCAAATTAGGTTCCTATTTAACAATTTTTATACAGATTGTTCCATGACATTGGTTACAGTTTTCACAGTGTGTCAGTGTTCTCATTATTTCCATTCTGTTTGTTCTGTTTCCATTGATCTAGCTTCCCTAAAGAGTGAGTCTTGATTTGGAGCCTTCCTTTTGAGGCATTAGTACTTAATATATAGTAAACTCTGAATAAATTTTTATTGAAAGAATGAAGGATCTGTTCTATGATACAAAAATATGAGTTAAGATCAGCCTTCAATGTGGTACATACATACAATGGAATACTACTCAGCCAGAAAGAGAAATGAAGTCCTTATACATGCTACAGCATTGATAGAGCTTGAAGATGTTGTGTTTAGTGATATACATCAATCACAAAGGAACAAATATCATATGACTTCACTTGTATAAAAAGACAAGAACAGGCAAATGTATAGAGATCAAAGATTATACCTGGGGTGGGAGAGAGGGGGAAAGGAGGAGTTAATGCTAACAGATCACTGAGTTTCTGTTCATGGTGATGGAAAAATTGCATTGATTAAGGCTAATGGTTGCATAGGTGATTGGTGTAATTGATGTCACTAAGTTGTACACCTGTAATTTGTTGAATTGAGAAGTGTTGTGTGTTATATATATTTTTTACAACAACAACAAAAGGAAGAAGAGAAAGAAGAAGAGTAGCTACTGAGCCCGTTTATGTACAACCATACACCTCATGGGATTTGGTTTCTTGGATTGGGGGTTTAGGGTCATGATCTCCTGGGACGTCCCAGTTAACTGACATAATATTGCTTTTAGCGCTTCTGTTTTACCTGCTAGTTTGTTGTGTAGTGTCTGAGGTCTTAAAAGCTTGCAAGCAACCATTCAAGGTACAGTAATTGGTCTCTATTCACCTGGAGCAACAGAGGAAGAAGATTCAGGAATAAAAGGAGGAAGTGGAATGCTAGCTGATTGCCTCCATGAACAACTGCCTCCTTTGCCATGAGACCAGAGTTGGATGGTACCTGGCTATCATTACTGAACATTTTGATCCAAGAGTCTATAGAAGAGTCCTGATCAAAAAGGGGAAAATACAGGACAAAATTTCAAATTCTCATAGAATCCAGATTTTCTGGAGCCATTGAGGCTCAGTGAACCTCTGAAAATATTGCCCCAAGATAATCTTTAAACCTGAAACCGTAAACCAAAAATATCTTCTGAAGCCTTCTTTAAACCACGTAGTAGTCTAGCTTAATTAGTAAAGAATATCTGCTGTAAGCATTTAAAGAACTATCTATATGGGATCAAAATGATAACAGCAAATCAAAAAGTTAGGTTAGGGGGAAGTGAGTTTATGTTAATAGGGGAGGAACAAATCAGAAAAGGAGGGTGAGAATGGCCGCACAATTTGAAGAATGTAATCAATGTCCCTGAATTACACATGTAGAAATTGTTGAATTGGTGTGTGTTTTGTGTGTATATTTTCAACAACAATTAAAAAAGATCAACCTTCATGTTGCTTAGGAGCTTACTGTATAGTAGTGTATGGAGACAGATAGATACATAACAGAAAATTTTATATAATACCGTAATTGATAAGATAGGAAGTGAAGGTTGAAACTAGTCTGCTTATGTAATCCTCAGTACAAGTTACAGATAAGGCCAGAGGAATAGAAGCACAGCCATTTAATTTATATTGCTGATAACATATTGTTGTGGAAGAAGTCACGTTGGTAAAATGTTTGTTAATCGATGGTTTGTACTCATTTATAAGACTACACTTTCACATGTAATAATACGGTTTTCCTCCACTGTTTGCATATCCCACTTGTTTATGTAATTCATCATTAGTTGAGTGTGTCAATTGCGATCTAAATTTAGTTGTCAAAGCAAGAATTCATAATTTATAGTGTAACCATAGAATAAAATATTACATAGCTGCTAAAAGACTTTCTTTTTTCTTTTTAAGATTATCTGATGACATGGTTGCATGCTCACAATACGTTATTGGGTGTAGGGGTTAGGTTACAGAGTATAAAATGTATTATTATCTGAGTTTTGTTTAAAAATAAGAAAACAGTATGCATGTGTGTATCCTCTCCAGCATGTGTGCTAGTGTACTTTTGTGAGAAAAAAAGACTGGAAAGAAATACATAAGATGTTGCTTAGTTGTCTCTGAGTGGCCTTAAGGTTATCTATAGTGAACAGTTTTAATCATAAAGACAATAAATTTTATTTTTCAAGTAACGTAACTTTCTCTTGAAATGTAGTTTTTTTAAAAGAGAAAATAAAGTAAGTGGCTGCCATGGATTGAATTGTGCTTCCCAAAAATATCTGTCAACTTGGCTAGGTCGTGATTCCCAATATTGTATGATTGTCTACCATTTTGTCATCTGATGTGATTTCCCTATGTGTTGTAAATCCTATCACGATGATGTAATAAGATGGATTAGCAACAGTTATACTGATGAGATCTACAAGATTAGATAGTGTCATAAGTCAGTCTCTTTTGAGATATAAAAGAGAGAAGCAAGCAGAGAGACATGGGGACCTCATACCACCAAAAAAGCAGTGCCGGGAGCAGAGCGTGTCCTTTGGCTGTGAGGTTCCTGTGCTGAGATGCTCCCAGACCAAGGGAAGACTGATGCATCACAAGGACCTTCCTCCAGAGCTGACAGAGAGACAGAGCGTTCCCCTGGAGCTGATGCCTTAAATTTGGACTTGTAGCCTACTAGACTGTGAGAGAATAAACTTCTCTTTGTTAAAGCCATCGACCTGGAGTATTTCTGTTATAGCAGTACTAGATGACTAAGACAGTAGCTTTAATTTTTATTGTCTAATTATAAAAGTAAGTTGTATGGTGACTAATTTACTGTAGTACATAAATGCCAAGCAATATTTATAGAAACCTTGCCAGACATAATACAAAACAGTAGAAAAATGAAAACATTTTTTTCACTAAATTTTAATATCTTTTTTTTTCCTGTTAGGGTCGTCTCTTTTATGCCTGTGATGGACCCAAAGCTGACCGATGTAAATTTTTCAAGTGGCTTGAAGAAGTGTCTCCAGGATATTCAACACAAGCAGAATCTCGACCCAGCATGGTTTTAAGTGATATAAAGAGTATTGGCTTATATTTAAGAAGTCAAAAGATACCACTGTATGAGGAATGCCAGCTTTTGGTGAGGTATGTTTTGTGGTATCAAATAATTGCCTATAATTAGATCAGTTTAGGCCAAATCTCAATGTAGTTCTCCCAAGACTGTCTACCATGGTGTCATGGATTGAATTGTGTCCCCCAAAAATGTCTGTCAACTTGCCTGGGTCACGATTCCCAGTATTGTATGATTGCGTACCATTCCATAATCTGATGTGATTTCCTTATGTGTTGTAAACTCTATCACTATGATCTAATAAGATGGATTAGTGGCAATTATACTGATGAGGTTTACAAGATTAGATAGTGTCTTAAGCCCATCTCTTTTGAGATATAAAAGAGAGAAGCGAGCAGAGACACATGGAAACCTCATACCACCAAGAAAGTAGTGCCGGGAGCAGAGCGTGTCCTTTGGACCTGAGGTTTCTACACTGAGATGCTCCCAGACCAAGGGAAGACTGATGCATCACAAGGACCTTCCTCCAGAGCTGACAGAGAGAGAAAGCCTTCTCCTGGAGCTGATGCCCTGAATTTGGACTGTAGCCTACTAGACTGTGAGAGAATAATTTTCTCTTTGTTAAAGCCATCCATTTGTGGTATTTCTGTTATAGCAGCACTAGATAACTAAGACACATGGTCTTGCAAAGGACTATTTAAATCTATTTTTGGCCCCCTCTAAACATCAAGCAGCATCAGCAATATTAGGATAATTGGCAGGAATGCTATTTTCCTAACAATTTTTATGTATAGTCAGGGCTATTCTTTCACAATCTTAAGGAAAAACTTACTCAACAAACCACAGGAATAATTTAGCAGTGCAGAATAATAGGTAAGTGGTCATTCACAAGCCTGAACTACATAGCTTATAAGATAATAGAATGCTACTTTTTGGAAACAGGTCTGTTGTAAAAGTGGAATTATCCAAAGATTAAATATAATGACCATTTGCATGATAATTGAATAATAATAGCATTTCTTGACTGCCAGATACTCTTCTAAGTACTTTACATGTATTATTTGATTTTAATTATCAGAGTAAGTCTATAAACTATAGAGATAATGGGATAAATTATCCCCATTTTATAGTTATAGAAATTAAAGTACCCAATCTTTTAGATACTTTGCCTATCTTAATCTCTTTTAAAACTGATGAGAATTTTGTGAAGGTTGCTACTATTTTCTTTGACAGAGAGAGTATATTTATATTTTGTATGTGTCTATTAAAGTATATACACATACACATACTGTGTTCTTCCCTTTCAAACTGTACTCTAAAGATTAAAAAAACAGTACCTTAACATTCAAATTTATTTTTGTTTTTTACTTTATTTTACAGAAAAGGATACAATTTTCAGGGAAAACGGTATGGCAAACTAAAAAAGTTTACTACTGTAAATCCTGAATTTTATGATGAACCTAAAAGCAAATTGTATCTTAAGCTGAGTAGGAAGGAAAGTTCTTCAACTTACAGCAAAGGTAAGTTGATCTGATCGTGTTGGTGACTTAGTCTAGCCGTGTGTCTCAATAACGTACAGCTCCACAGATTCTTTATATTAAAGAGACTTTTAAATCAGTTACATGGAAACTGAATAATACCCTGCTTACACATCACTGGGTAATAGAAGAAATCAGAGATGGAATAAAAACATTTCTAGAATCAAATGAGAATGAAAACACATCATACCAAAACCTTTGGGACACAGCAAAGGCAGTCCTCAGAGGACAATTTATAGCAAT